>NC_090446.1:629848851-630014316 GCF_031143425.1 Pleurodeles waltl | reverse complement strand
AAGTCACCCCATCTTGGATTCCCCTAGGTGTCTAGTTTTCAAAACTGTGCAGGTTTGGTAGGTTTACCTAGGTGCCGGCTGAGCTAGAGGCCAAAATCTACAGCTAGGCACTTTGCAAAAAACAGCTCTGTTTTCTTTGTGAAAATGTGATGTTTCCACATTGTGTTTTGGGGCTTTTCCTGTTGCGGGCGCTAGGTCTACCCCCACAAGTGAGGTACCATTTTTATCGGCAGACATGGGGAAACGCTGGTTGGAAGGAAATTTGTGGCTCCTCTCTGATTCCAGAACTTTCTGTCACTGAAATGAGAGCAAAAAGTGTTTTTTTGGCCAAATTTTGAGGTTTGCAGAAGATTCTGGGTAACAGAATCTGGTCAGAGCCCCACAAGTCACCCCATCTTGGATTCCCCTAGGTGTCTAGTTTTCAAAACTGCACAGTTTTGCTAGGTTTCCCTAGGTGCCGGCTGAGCTAGAGGCCAAAATCTACAGCTAGGTGCTTTGCAAAAAACAGCTCTGTTTTCTTTGTGAAAATGTGATGTGTCCACGTTGTGTTTTAGGGCTTTTCCTGTTGCGGGCGCTAGGCCTACCCCCACAAGTGAGGTACCATTTTTATCGGGAGACATGGGGAATTGCTGGTTGGATGGAAATTTGTGGCTCCTCTCTGATTCCAGAACTTTCTGTCACTGAAATGAGAGCAAAAAGTGTTTTTTTGGCCAAATTTTGAGGTTTGCAGAAGATTCTGGGTAACAGAATCTGGTCAGAGCCCCACAAGTCACCCCATCTTGGATTCCCCTAGGTGTCTAGTTTTCAAAACTGCACAGTATGCTAGGTTTCCCTAGGTGCCGGCTGAGCTAGAGGACAAAATCTACAGCTAGGCACTTTGCAAAAAACAGCTCTGTTTTCTTTGCGAAAATTTGGTGTGTCCACATTGTGTTTTGGGGCTTTTCCTGTCGCTGGCGTTAGGCCTACTCACACAAGTGAGGTGCCATTTTTATAGAGAGACATGGGGGAACGCTGGTTGGAAGGAAATTTGTGGCTCCTCTCTGATTCCAGAACTTTCTGTCACTGAAATGAGAGCAAAAAGTGTTTTTTTGGCCAAATTTTGAAGTTTGCAGAGGATTCTGGGTAACAGAATCTAGTCAGAGCCCCACAAGTCACCCCATCTTGGATTCCCCTAGGTGTCTAGTTTTCAAAACTGCGCAGTTTTGCTAGGTTTCTCTTAGGTGCCGGCTGAGCTAGAGGCCAAAATCTACAGCTAGGCACTTTGCAAAAAACAGCTCTGTTTTCTTTGTGAAAATGTGATGTGTCCACGTTGTGTTTTAGGGCTTTTCCTGTTGCGTGCGCTAGGCCTACCCCCACAAGTGAGGTACCATTTTTATCAGGAGACATGGGGAAATGCTGGGTGGAAGGAAATTTGTGGCTCCTCTCTGATTCCAGAACTTTCTGTCACCGAAATGAGAGGAAAACGTGTTTTTTTTGGCCAAATTTTGAGGTTTGCAAAGGATTCTGGGTAACAGAATCTGGTCAGAGCTCCACAAGTAACCCCATCTTGGATTCCCCCAGGTGTCTAGTTTTCAAAACTACAAAGTTTTGATAGGTTTCCCTAGGTGCCGGCTGAGCTAGAGGCCAAAATCTACAGCTAGGCACTTTGCAAAAAACAGCTCTGATTTCTTTGTGGAAATGTGATGTGTCCACGTTGTGTTTTGGGGCTTTTCCTGTTGCGGGCGCTAGGTCTACCCCCCTAAGTGAGGTACCATTTTTATCGGGAGACATGGGGAAACGCTGGTTGGAAGGAAATTTGTGGCTCCTCTCTGATTCCAGAACTTTCTGTCACTGAAATGAGAGCAAAAAGTGTTTTTTTGGCCAAATTTTGAGGTTTGCAGAGGATTCTGGGTAACAGAATCTGGTCAGAGCCCCATAAGTCACCCCATCTTGGATTCCCCTAGGAGTCTAGTTTTCAAAACTGCGCAGTTTTGCTAAGTTTCCCTAGGTGCCGGCTGAGCTAGAGGCCAAAATCTACAGCTAGGTGCTTTGCAAAAAACAGCTCTGTTTTCTTTGTGAAAATGTGATGTGTCCACGTTGTGTTTTAGGGCTCTTCCTGTTGCGTGCGCTAGGTATACCCCCACAAGTGAGGTACCATTTTTATCGGGAGACATGGGGAATTGCTGGGAGAAAGGAAATGTGTGGCTCCTTTCTGATTCCAGAACTTTCTGTCACCGAAATGAGAGGAAAAAGTGTTTTTTTGGCCAAATTTTGAAGTTTGCAGAGGATTCTGGGTAACAGAATCTAGTCAGAGCCCCACAAGTCACCCCATCTTGGATTCCCCTAGGTGTCTACTTTTCAAAATTGTGTAGGTTTGCTAGGTTTACCTAGGTGCCGGCTGAGCTAGAGTACAAAATCTACAGCTAGGCACTTTGCAAAAAACAGCTCTGTTTTCTTTGTGAAAATGTGATGTGTCCACGTTGTGTTTTAGGGCTCTTCCTGTTGCGGGCGCTAGGCCTACCCCCACAAGTGAGGTACCATTTTTATCAGGAGACATGGGGAAATGCTGGGTGGAAGGAAATTTGTGGCTCCTCTCTGATTCCAGAACTTTCTGTCACCGAAATGAGAGGAAAAAGTGTTTTTTTGGGCCAAATTTTGAGGTTTGCAGAGGATTCTGGGTAACAGAATCTTGTCAGAGCCCCACAAGTCACCCCTTCCTGGATTCCCCTAGGTGTCTAGTTTTCAAAACTGCGCAGTTTTGCTAGGTTTCCCTAGTTGCCGGCTGAGCTAGATGCCAACATCCATAGCTAGGTGCTTTGCAAAAAACAGCTCTGTTTTCTTTGTGAAAATTTGGTGTGTCCACATTGTGTTTTGGGGCTTTTCCTGTCGCGGGAGTTAGGCCTACCCACACAAGTGAGGTGCCATTTTTATAGGGAGACATGGGGGAACGCTGGGTGGAAGGAAATTTGTGGCTCTGCTCTGATTCCAGAACTTTCTGTCACCGAAATGGGAGGAAAAAGTGTTTTTTTGGCCAAATTTTGAGGTTTGCAGAAGATTCTGTGTAACAGAATCTGGTCAGAGCCCCACAAGTCACCCCATCTTGGATTCCCCTAGGTGTCTAGTTTTCAAAACTGTGCAGGTTTGGTATGTTTACCTGGGTGCCGGCTGAGCTAGAGGCCAAAATCTACAGCTAGGCACTTTGCAAAAAACAGCTCTGTTTTCTTTGTGAAAATGTGATGTGTCCACATTGTGTTTTGGGGCTTTTCCTGTTGCGGGCGCTAGGTCTACTCCCACAAGTGAGGTACCATTTTTATCGGGAGACATGGGGAAACGCTGGTTGGAAGGAAATTTGTGGCTCCTCTCTGATTCCAGAACTTTCTGTCACTGAAATGAGAGCAAAAAGTGTTTTTTTGGCCAAATTTTGAGGTTTGCAGAGGATTCTGGGTAACAGAATCTGGTCAGAGCCCCACAAGTCACCCCATCTTGGATTCCCCTAGGTGTCTAGTTTTCAAAACTGCGCAGTTTTGCTAGGTTTCCCTTAGGTGCCGGCTGAGCTAGAGGCCAAAATCTACAGCTAGGCACTTTGCAAAAAACAGCTCTGTTTTCTTTGTGAAAATGTGATGTGTCCACGTTGTGTTTTGGGGCTTTTCCTGTTGCGGGCGCTAGGTCTACCCCCACAAGTGAGGTACCATTTTTATCGGGAGACATGGGGAAACGCTGGTTGGAAGGAAATTTGTGGCTCCTCTCTGATTCCAGAACTTTCTGTCACTGAAATGAGAGCAAAAAGTGTTTTTTTGGCCAAATTTTGAGGTTTGCAGAGGATTATGGGTAACAGAATCTGGTCAGAGCCCCACAAGTCACCCCATCTTGGATTCCCCTAGGTGTCTAGTTTTCAAAACTGCGCAGTTTTGCTAGGTTCCCCTAGGTGCCGGCTGAGCTAGAGTACAAAATCTACAGCTAGGAACTTTGCAAAAAACAGCTCTGTTTTCTTTGTGAAAATGTGATGTGTCCACGTTGTGTTTTAGGGCTTTTCCTGTTGCGGGCGCTAGGCCTACCCCCACAAGTGAGGTACCATTTTTATCAGGAGACATGGGGAAATGCTGGGTGGAAGGAAATTTGTGGCTCCTCTCTGATTCCAGAACTTTCTGTCACCGAAATGAGAGGAAAAAGTGTTTTTTTGGCCAAATTTTGAGGTTTGCAGAGGATTCTGGGTAACAGAATCTGGTCAGAGCTCCACAAGTCACCCCATCTTGGATTCCCCCAGGTGTCTAGTTTTCAAAACTGCACAGTTTTTCTAGGTTTCCCTAGGTGCCGGCTGAGCTAGAGGCCAAAATCTACAGCTAGGCACTTTGCAAAAAACAGCTCTGTTTTCTTTGTGAAAATGTGATGTGTCCACGTTGTGTTTTGGGGCTTTTGCTGTTGCCGGCGCTAGGTCTACCCCCACAAGTGAGGTACCATTTTTACCGGGAGACATGGGGAAACGCTGGTTGGAAGGAAATTTGTGGCTCCTCTCTGATTCCAGATCTTTCTGTCACTGAAATGAGAGCAAAAAGTGTTTTTTTGGCCAAATTTTGAAGTTTGCAGAGGATTCTGGGTAACAGAATCTAGTCAGAGCCACACAAGTCACCCCATCTTGGATTCCCCTAGGTGTCTAGTTTTCAAAATTGTGCAGGTTTGCTAGGTTTACCTAGGTGCCGGCTGAGCTAGAGTACAAAATCTACAGCTAGGCACTTTGCAAAAAACAGCTCTGTTTTCTTTGTGAAAATGTGATGTGTCCACGTTGTGTTTTGGGGCTTTTCCTGTTGCGGGCGCTAGGTCTACCCCCACAAGTGAGGTACCATTTTTATCGGGAGACATGGGGAAACGCTGGTTGGAAGGAAATTTGTGGCTCCTCTCTGATTCCAGAACTTTCTGTCACTGAAATGAGAGCAAAAAGTGTTTTATTGGCCAAATTTTGAGGTTTGCAGAGGATTCTGGGTAACAGAATCTGGTCAGAGCCCCACAAGTCACCCCATCTTGGATTCCCCTAGGTGTCTAGTTTTCAAAACTGCGCAGTTTTGCTAGGTTTCCCTAGGTGCCGGCTGAGCTAGAGTACAAAATCTACAGCTAGGAACTTTGCAAAAAACAGCTCTGTTTTCTTTGTGAAAATGTGATGTGTCCACGTTGTGTTTTAGGGCTTTTCCTGTTGCGGGCGCTAGGCCTACCCCCACAAGTGAGGTACCATTTTTATCAGGAGACATGGGGAAATGCTGGGTGAAAGGAAATTTGTGGCTCCTCTCTGATTCCAGAACTTTCTGTCACCGAAATGAGAGATAAAAGTGTTTTTTTTGGCCAAATTTTGAGGTTTGCAGTGGATTCTGGGTAACAGAATCTGGTCAGAGCCCCACAAGTCACCTCTTCCTGGATTCCCCTAAGTGTCTAGTTTTCAGAACTGCGCAGTTTTGCTAGGTTTCCCTAGGTGCCGGCTGAGCTAGAGGCCAAAATCCATAGAGAGGTGCTTTGCAAAAAACAGCTCTGTTTTCTTTGTGAAAATTTGATGTGTCCACATTGTGTTTTGGGGCTTTTCCTGTCGCGGGCGCTAGGCCTACCCACGCAAGTGAGGTGCCATTTTTATAGGGAGACATGGGGGAATGCTGGGTGGAAGGAAATTTGTGGCTCTGCTCTGATTCCAGAACTTTCTGTCACCGAAATGGGAGGAAAAAGTGTTTTTTTGGCCATATTTTGAGGTTTGCAGAAGATTCTGGGTAACAGAATCTGGTGAGAGCCCCACAAGTCACCCCATCTTGGATTCCCCTAGGTGTCTAGTTTTCAAAACTGTGCAGGTTTGCTAGGTTTCTCTAGTTGCCGGCTGAGCTAGAGGCCAAAATCTACAGCTAGGCACTTTGCAAAAAACAGCTCTGTTTTCTTTGTGAAAATGTGATGTGTCCACGTTGTGTTTTAGGGCTTTTCCTGTTGCGGGCGCTAGGCCTACCCCCACAAGTGAGGTACCATTTTTATCGGGAGACATGGGGAATTGCTGGGAGAAAGGAAATGTGTGGCTCCTTTCTGATTCCAGAACTTTCTGTCACCGAAATGAGAGGAAAAAGTGTTTTTTTGGCCAAATTTTGAGGTTTGCAGAGGATTCTGGGTAACAGTATCTGGTCAGAGCTCAACAAGTCACCCCATCTTGGATTCCCCCAGGTGTCTAGTTTTCAAAACTGCACAGTTTTGCTAGGTTTCCCTAGGTGCCGGCTGAGCTAGAGGCCAAAATCTACAGCTAGGCACTTTGCAAAAAACAGCTCTGTTTTCTTTGTGAAAATGTGATGTGTCCACGTTGTGTTTTGGGGCTTTTCCTGTTGCCGGCGCTAGGCCTACCCCCACAAGTGAGGTACCATTTTTATCAGGAGACATGGGGAAATGCTGGGTGGAAGGAAATTTGTGGCTCCTCTCTGATTCCAGAACTTTCTGTCACCGAAATGAGACCAAAAAGTGTTTTTTTGTCCAAATTTTGAGGTTTGCAGAGGATTCTGGGTAACAGAATCTGGTCAGAGCCCCACAAGTCACCCCATCTTGGATTCCCCTAGGTGTCTAGTTTCCAAAACTGCGCAGGTTTGCTAGGTTTCCCTAGGTGCCGGCTGAGCTAGAGGCCAAAATCCATAGAGAGGTGCTTTGCAAAAAACAGCTCTGTTTTCTTTGTGAAAATTTGATGTGTCCACATTGTGTTTTGGGGCTTTTCCTGTCGCGGGCGCTAGGCCTACCCACACAAGTGAGGTGCCATTTTTATAGGGAGACATGGGGGAATGCTGGGTGGAAGGAAATTTGTGGCTCTGCTCTGATTCCAGAACTTTCTGTCACCGAAATGGGAGGAAAAAGTGTTTTTTTGGCCAAATTTTTGAGGTTTGCAGAAGATTCTGGGTAACAGAATCTGGTCAGAGCCCCACAAGTCACCCCATCTTGGATTCCCCTAGGTGTCTAGTTTTCAAAACTGTGCAGGTTTGCTAGGTTTCTCTAGGTGCCGGCTGATCTAGAGGCCAAAATCAACAGATAGGCACTTTCCAAAAAACAGCTCTGTTTTCTTTGTGAAAATGTGATGTGACCACGTTGTGTTTTGGGGCTTTTCCTGTTGCGGGCGCTTGGCCTACCCCCACAAGAGAGGTACCATTTTTATCGGGAGACATGGGGAAACGCTGGGTGGGAGGAAATTTGTGGCTCCTCTCTGATTCCAGAACTTTCTGTCACTGAAATGAGTGGAAAAAGTGTTTTTTTGGCCCAATTTTGAGGTTTGCAGAGGATTCTGGGTAACAGAATCTAGTCAGAGCCCCACAAGTCACCCCATCTTGGATTCCCATAGGTGTCTAGTTTTAAAAACTGCACAGTTTTGCTAGGTTTCCCTAGGTGCTGGCTGAGCTAGAGGCCAAAATCCATAGATAGGTGCTTTGCAAAAAACAGCTCTGTTTTCTATGTGAAAATTTGATGTGTCCACGTTGTGTTTTGGGACTTTTCCTGTCACAGGCTCTAGGCCTAGCCCCACAAGTGAGGTACCATTTTTATCAGGAGACAAGGGAAAATGCTGGGAGAAAGGAAATGTGTGGCTCCCCTCTGATTCCAGAACTTTCTGTCACCGAAATGAGAGGAAAAATTGTTTTTTTGGCCAAATTTTGAGGTTTGCAGAGGATTCTGGGTAACAGAATCTGGTCAGAGCCACACAAGTCACCCCATCCTGGATTCCCCTAGGTGTCTAGTTTTCAAAACTGCACAGTTTTTCTAGTTTTCCCTAGGTGCCGGCTGAGCTAGATGCCAAAATCCATAGCTATGTGCTTTGCAAAAAACAGCTCTGTTTTCTTTGTGAAATTTTGATGTGTCCACGTTGTGTTTTGGGGCTATTCCTGTCGCGGGCGCTAGGCCTACCCACACAAGTGAGGTGCCATTTTTATAGGGAGACATGGGGAACGCTTGGTGGAAGGAAAGTTGTGGCTCTTCTCTGATTCCAGAACTTTCTGTCACCGAAATGAGAGGAAAAAGTGTTTTTTTGAGCCAAATTTTGAGGTTTGCAAAGGATTCTGGGTAACAGAACCTGGTCAGAACCCCACAACTCACCCAATCTTAGATTCACCTAGGTGTCTAGTTTTCAAAACTGTGCAGGTTTGCTAGGTTTCCCTAGGTGCCGACTGAGCTAGAGGCCAAAATCTACAGCTAGGCACTTTCCAAAAAACAGCTCTGTTTTCTTTGTGAAAATGTGATGTGTCCACGTTGTGTTTTGGGGCTTTTCCTGTTGCGGGAGCTAGTCCTACCCCCACAAGTGAGGTATCATTTGTATCCGGAGACATGGGGAAACGCTGGGTGGTAGGAAATTTGTGGCTCCTCTCTGATTCCAGAACTTTCTGTCACTGAAATGTGAGGAAAAAGTGTTTTTTTTTGGCCCAATTTTGAGGTTTGCAAAGGATTCTGGGTAACAGAACCTTGTCAGAACCCCACAAGTCACCCCATCTTGGATTCCACAGGTGTCTAGTTTTTAAAACTGTGCAGGTTTGCTAGGTTTCCTTAGGTGCTGGCTGAGCTAGATGCCAAAATCCACAGCTAGGCACTTTGCAAAAAACAGCTCTGTTTTCTTTGTGAAAATGTGATGTGTCCACGTTGTGTTTTGGGGCTTTTCCTGTTGCGGGAGCTAGTCCTACCCCCACAAGTGAGGTACCATTTTTATCGGGAGACATGGGGGAACGCGGGGTGGAAGGAAATTTGTGGCTCCTCTCTGATTCCAGAACTTTCTGTCACCGAAATGAGAGGAAAAAGTGTTTTTTTTGGCCAAATTTTGAGGTTTGCAGAGGATTCTGGGTAACATAATCTGGTCAGAGCCACACAAGTCACCCCATCTTGGATTCCCCTTGGTGTCTAGTTTTCAAAACTGCGCAGTTTTGCTAGGTTTCCCTAGGTGCCGGCTGAGCTAGAGGCCAAAATCTACAGCTAGGCACTTTGCAAAAAACAGCTCTGTTTTCTTTGTGAAAATGTGATGTGTCCTCGTTGTGTTTTAGGGCTTTGTGTGTTGCAGGCGCTAAGCCTACCCCCACAAGTGAGTTACCATTTTTATTGGGAGACATGGGGAATTGCAGTGAGAAAGGAAATTTGTGGCTCCTCTCTGATTCCAGAACTTTCTGTCACCGAAATGAGAGGAGATTTGTGGCTCCTCTCTGATTCCAGAACTTTCTGTCACCGAAATGAGAGGAAAAAGTGGTTTTTTTGGCCAAATTTTGAGGTTTGCAGAGGATTCTGGGTAACAGAATCTGGTCAGAGCCACACAAGTCACCCCATCTTGGATTCCCCTTGATGTCTAGTTTTCAAAACTGCACAGTTTTGCTCGGTTTACTTAGGTGCTGGCTGAGCTAGAGGCCAAAATCTACAGCTAGGCACTTTCCATAAAACAGCTCTGTTTTCTTTGTGAAAATGTGATGTGTCCACGTTGTGTTTTGGGGCTTTTCCTGTTGTGGGCGCTGGCCCTACCCCCACAAGTAAGGTACCATTTGTATCCGGAGACATGGGGAAACGCTGGGTGGAAGGAAATTTGTGGCTCCTCTCTGATTCTGGAACTTTCTGTCACTGAAATGAGAGGAAAAAGTGTTTTTTTGTGGCCAAATTTTGAGGTTTGCAGAGGATTCTGGGTAACAGAATCTGGTCAGAGCCACACAAGTCACCCCATCTTGGATTCCCCCTGGTGTCTAGTTTTCAAAACTGCGCAGTTTTGCTAGATTTCCCTCGGTGCCGGCTGAGCTAGAGGCCAAAATCTACAGCTAGGCACTTTGCAAAAAACAGCTCTGTTTTCTTTGTGAAAATGTGATGTGTCCACGTTGTGTTTTAGGGCTTTTTCTGTTGCAGGCGCTAGGCCTACCCCCACACGTGAGGTACCATTTTTATTGGGAGACATGGGGAATTGCTGTGAGAAAGGAAATTTGTGGCTCCTCTCTGATTCCAGAACTTTCTGTCACCGAAATGAGAGGAAATTTGTGGCTCCTCTCTGATTCCAGAACTTTCTGTCACCGAAATGAGAGGAAATAGTGTTTTTTTTGGCCAAATTTCGAGGTTTGCAGAGGATTCTGGGTAACAGAATCTGGTCAGAGCCACACAAGTCACCCCATCTTGGATTCCCCTAAGTGTCTAGTTTTCAAAAGTGCGCAGTTTTGCTAGGTTTCCCTAGGTGCCGGCTGAGTTAGAGGCCAAAATCCATAGCTATGTGCTTTGCAAAAAACAGCTCTGTTCTCTTTGTGAAAATTTGATGAGTCCACGTTGTGTTTTGGGGCTTTTCCTGTCACGGGCGCTAGGCCTACCCACACAAGTGTTGTGCCATTTTTATAGGGAGACATGGAGAACGCTTGGTGGAAGGAAAGTTGTGGCTCTTCTCTGATTCCAGAACTTTCTGTCACCGAAATGAGAGGAAAAAGTGTTTTTTTTGGGCCAAATTTTGAGATTTGCAAAGGATTCTGGGTAACAGAACCTGGACAGAACCCCACAAGTCACCCAATCTTGGATTCACCTAGGTGTCTAGTTTTCAAAACTGTGCAGGTTTGCTAGGTTTCCCTAGGTGCCGGCTGAGCTAGAGGCCAAAATCTACAGCTAGGCAGTTTCCAAAAAACAGCTCTGTTTTCTTTGTGAAGATGTGATGTGTCCACGTTGTGTTTTGGGGCTTTTCCTGTTGCGGGCGTTAGTCCTACCCCCACAAGTGAGGTACCATTTGTATCCGGAGACATGGGGAAAGGCTGGGTGGAAGGAAATTTTTGGCTCCTCTCTGATTCCAGAACTTTCTGTCACTGAAATGAGAGCAAAAAGTGTTTTTTTGGCCAAATTTTGAGGTTTGCAGAGGATTCTGGGTAACAGAATCTGGTCAGAGCCCCACAAGTCACCCCATCTTGGATTCCCCTAGGTGTCTAGTTTTCAAAACTGCACAGTTTTGCTAGGTTTCCCTAGGTGCCGGCTGAGCTAGAGTACAAAATCTACAGCTAGGCACTTTGCAAAAAACAGCTCTGTTTTCTTTGTGAAAATGTGATGTGTCCACGTTGTGTTTTAGGGCTTTTCCTGTTCGGGGCGCTAGGCCTACCCACACAATTGAGGTGCCATTTTTATAGGGAGACATGGGGGAACGCTGGGTGGAAGGAAATTTGTGGCTCTGCTCTGATTCCAGAACTTTCTGTCACCGAAATGGGAGGAAAAAGTGTTTTTTTGGCCAAATTTTGAGGTTTGCAGAAGATTCTGGGTAACAGAATCTGGTCAGAGCCCCACAAGTCACCTCATCTTAGATTCCCCTAGGTGTCTAGTTTTCAAAACTGTGCAGGTTTGCTAGGTTTCTCTAGGTGCCGGCTGAGCTAGAGGCCAAAATCTACAGCTAGGCACTTTGCAAAAAACAGCTCTGTTTTCTTTGTGAAAATGTGATGTGTCCATGTTGTGTTTTAGGGCTTTTTCTGTTGCAGGCGCTACGCCTACCCCCACAAGTGAGGTACCATTTTTATTGGGAGACATGGGGAATTGCTGTGAGAAAGGAAATTTGTGGCTCCTCTCTGATTCGATTCCAGAACTTTCTGTCACTGAAATGAGAGGAAATTTGTGGCTCCTCTCTGATTCCAGAACTTTCTGTCACCGAAATGAGAGGAAATAGTGTTTTTTTTGGCCAAATTTTGAGGTTTGCAGAGGATTCTGGGTAACAGAATCTGGTCAGAGCCACACAAGTCACCCCATCTTGGATTCCCCTTGGTGTCTAGTTTTCAAAACTGTGCAATTTTGCTAGGTTTCCTTAGGTGCCGGCTGAGCTAGATGTCAAAATCCACAGCTAGGCACTTTGCAAAAAACAGCTCTGTTTTCTTTGTGAAAATGTGATGTGTCCTCGTTTTGTTTTGGGGCTTTTCCTGTCGGTGGCACTAGGCTTACCCCAACAAGTGAGGTACCATTTTTATCGGGAGACATGGGGGAACGCGGGGTGAAGGTAAATTTGTTGCTCCTCTCTGATTCCAGAACTTTCTGTCACCGAAATGAGAGGAAAAAGTGTTTTTTTTGGCCAAATTTTGAGGTTTGCAGAGGATTCTGGGTAACAGAATCTGGTCAGAGCCCCACAAGTAACCCCATCTTGGATTCCCCTAGGTGTCTAGTTTTCAAAACTGCGCAGTTTTGCTAGGTTTCCCTAGGTGCCAGCTGAGCTAGAGGCCAAAATCCATAGCTATGTGCTTTGCAAAAAACAGCTCTGTTTTCTTTGTGAAAATTTGATGTGTCCACGTTGTGTTTTGGGGCTTTTCCAGTCACGGGCGCTAGGCCTACCCACACAAGTGTGGTGCCATTTTTATAGGGAGACGTGGGGAATGCTTGGTAGAAGGAAAGTTGTGGCTCTTCTCTGATTCCAGAACTTTCTGTCACCGAAATGAGAGGAAAAAGTGTTTTTTTGGGCCAAATTTTGAGATTTGCAAAGGATTCTGGGTAACACAACCTGGACAGAACCCCACAAGTCACCCAATCTTGGATTCACCTAGGTGTCTAGTTTTCAAAACTGTGCAGGTTTGCTAGTTTTCCCTAGGTGCCGGCATAGCTAAAGGCCAAAATCTACAGCTAAGCACTTTCCAAAAAACAGCTCTGTTTTCTTTGTGAAGATGTGATGTGTCCACGTTGTGTTTTGGGGCTTTTCCTGTTGCGGGCGCTAGTCCTACCCCCACAAGTGAGGTACCATTTGTATCCGGAGACATGGGGAAACGCTGGGTGGAAGGAAATTTGTGGCTCCTCTCTGATTCCAGAACTTTCTGACACTGAAATGAGAGGAAAAAGTGTTTTTTTTTGGCCCAATTTTTAGGTTTGCAAAGGATTCTGGGTAACAGAACCTTGTCAGAACCTCACAAGTCACCCCATCTTGGATTCCACAGGTGTCTAGTTTTTAAAACTGTGCAGGTTTGCTAGGTTTCCTTAGGTGCCGGCGGAGCTAGATGCCAAAATTCACAGCTAGGCACTTTGCAAAAAACAGCTCTGTTTTCTTTGTGAAAATGTGGTGTGTCCACGTTGTGTTTTGGGGCTTTTCCTGTCGGTGGCACTAGGCTTACCCAAACAAGTGAGGTACCATTTTTATCAGGAGACATGGGGGAACGCGGGGTGGAAGGAAATTTGTTGCTCCTCTATGATTCCAGAACTTTCTGTTACCGAAATGAGAGGAAAAAGTGTTTTTTTTGGCCAAATATTGAGGTTTGCAAAGGATTCTGGGTAACAGAATCTGGTCAGAGCCCCACAAGTCACCCCATCTTGGATTCCCCTAGGTGTCTAGTTTTCAAAACTGCGCAGTTTTGCTAGGTTTCCCTAGGTGCCGGCTGAGCTAGAGGCCAAAATCCATAGCTATGCGCTTTGCAAAAAACAGCTCTGTTTTCTTTGTGAAAATTTGATGTGTCCACGTTGTGTTTTGGGGCTTTTCCTGTCGCGGGCGCTAGGCCTACCCACACAAGTGAGGTGCCATTATTATAGGGAGACATGGGGAACGCTTGGCGGAAGGAAAGTTGTGGCTCTTCTCTGATTCCAGAACTTTCTGTCACCGAAATTAGAGGAAAAAGTGTTTTTTTTGGGCCAAATTTTGAGATTTGCAAAGGATTCTGGGTAACAGAATCTGGTCAGAGCCCCACAAGTCACCCCTTCCTGGATTCCCCTAGGTGTCTAGTTTTCAAAACTGCGCAGTTTTGCTAGGTTTCCCTAGGTGCCGGCTGAGCTAGAGTACAAAATCTACAGCTAGGCACTTTGCAAAAAACAGCTCTGTTTTCTTTGTGAAAATGTGATGTGTCCACGTTGTGTTTTAGGGCTTTTCCTGTTGCGGGCGCTAGGCCTACCCCCACAAGTGAGGTACCATTTTTATCAGGAGACATGGGGAAATGCTGGGTGGAAGGAAATTTGTGGCTCCTCTCTGATTCCAGAACTTTCTGTCACCGAAATGAGAGGAAAAAGTGTTTTTTTTGGCCAAATTTTGAGGTTTGCAGAGGATTCTGGGTAACAGAATCTGGACAGAGCCCCACAAGTCACCCCTTCCTGGATTCCCCTAGGTGTCTAGTTTTCAAAACTGGGCAGTTTTGCTAGGTTTCCCTAGGTGCCGGCTGAGCTAGAGGCCAAAATCCATAGATAGGTGCTTTGCAAAAAACAGCTCTGTTTTCTTTGTGAAAATTTGATGTGTCCACGTTGTGTTTTGGGACTTTTCCTGTCGCAGGCTCTAGGCCTAGCCCCACAAGTGAGGTACCATTTTTATCAGGAGACAAGGGAAAATGCTGGGAGAAAGGACATTTGTGGCTCCTCTCTGATTCCAGAACTTTCTGTCACCGAAATGAGAGGAATAAGTGTTTTTTTGGCCAAATGTTGAGGTTTGCAGAAGATTCTGCGTAACAGAATCTGGTCAGAGCCCCACAAGTCACCCCATCTTGGATTCCCCTAGGTGTCTAGTTTTCAAAACTGTGCAGGTTTACTAGGTTTCTCTAGGTGCCGGCTGAGCTAGAGGCCAAAATCTACAGCTAGGCACTTTCCAAAAAACAGCTCTGATTTCTTTGTGAAAATGTGATGTGACCACGTTGTGTTTTGGGGCTTTTCCTGTTGCGGGCGCTAGGCCTACCCCCACAAGTGAGGTACCATTTTTATCGGGAGACATGGGGAAACGCTGGGTGGGAGGAAATTTGTGGCTCCTCTCTGATTCCAGAACTTTCTGTCACTGAAATGAGTGGAAAAAGTGTTTTTTTGGCCCAATTTTGAGGTTTGCAGAGGATTCTGGGTAACAGAATCTAGTCAGAGCCCCACAAGTCACCCCATCTTGGATTCCCATAGGTGTCTAGTTTTCAAAAGTGCGCAGTTTTGCTAGGTTTCCCTACGTGCTGGCTGAGCTAGAGGCCAAAATCCATAGATAGGTGCTTTGCAAAAAACAGCTCTGTTTTCTTTGTGAAAATTTGATGTGTCCACTTTGTGTTTTGGGACTTTTCCTGTCGCAGGCTCTAGGCCTAGCCCCACAAGTGAGGTACCATTTTTATCAGGAGGCAAGGGAAAATGCTGGGAGAAAGGAAATTTGTGGCTCCCCTCTGATTCCAGAACTTTTTGTCACTGAAATGTGAGGAAAAAGTGTTTTTTTTTGGCCCAATTTTGATGTTTGCAAAGGATTCTGGGTAACAGAACCTTGTCAGAACCCCACAAGTCACCCCATCTTGGATTCCCCAGGTGTCTAGTTTTTAAAACTGTGCAGGTTTGCTAGGTTTCCTTAGGTGTCGGCTGAGCTAGATGCCAAAATCCACAGCTAGGCACTTTGCAAAAAACAGCTCTGTTTTCTTTGTGAAAATGTGATGTGTCCACATTGTGTTTTGGGGCTTTTCCTGTCGGTGGCACGAGGCTTACCCCCACAAGTGAGGTACCATTTTTATCGGGAGACATGGGGGAATGCGGGGTGGAAGGAAATTTATGGCTCCTCTCTGATTCCAGAACTTTCTGTCACCGAAATGAGAGGAAAAAGTGTTTTTTTTGGCCAAATTTTGAGGTTTGCAGAGGATTCTGAGTAACATAATCTGGTCAGAGCCACACAAGTCACCCCATCTTGGATTCCCATAGGTGTCTAGTTTTCAAAACTGTGCAGGTTTACTAGGTTTCTCTAGGTGCCGGCTGAGCTAGAGGCCAAAATCTACAGCTAGGCACTTTCCAAAAAACAGCTCTGATTTCTTTGTGAAAATATGATGTGACCACGTTGTGTTTTGGGGCTTTTCCTGTTGCGGGCGCTAGGCCTACCCCCACAAGTGAGGTACCATTTTTATCGGGAGACATGGGGAAACGCTGGGTGGGAGGAAATTTGTGGCTCCTCTCTGATTCCAGAACTTTCTGTCACCGAAATGAGAGGAAAAAGTGTTTTTTTTTTTTGCCAAATTTTGAGGTTTGCAGAGGATTCTGGGTAACAGAATCTGGTCAGAGCCACACAAGTCACCCCATCCTGGATTCCCCTAGGTGTCCAGTTTTCAAAACTTCGCAGTTTTGCTAGGTTTCCCTAGGTGCCGGCTGAGCTAGAGGCCAAAATCCATAGCTAGGTGCTTTGCAAAAAACAGCTCTGTTTTCTTTGTGAAAATTTGATGTGTCCACGTTGTGTTTTGGGACTTTTCCTGTCGCAGGCTCTAGGCCTAGCCCCACAAGTGAGGTACCATTTTTATCAGGAGACAAGGGAAAATGCTGGGAGAA
This sequence comes from Pleurodeles waltl, assembly GCF_031143425.1. Lineage (NCBI taxonomy): Eukaryota > Metazoa > Chordata > Amphibia > Caudata > Salamandridae > Pleurodeles > Pleurodeles waltl. Next base: position 629,998,173 of record NC_090446.1, on the reverse strand, counting down.
AGGACATTTGTGGCTCCCCTCTGATTCCAGAACTTTCTGTCACCGAAATGAGAGGAATAAGTGTTTTTTTGGCCAAATTTTGAGGTTTGCAGAAGATTCTGCGTAACAGAATCTGGTCAGAGCCCCACAAGTCACCCCATCTTGGATTCCCCTAGGTGTCTAGTTTTCAAAACTGTGCAGGTTTACTAGGTTTCTCTAGGTGCCGGCTGAGCTAGAGGCCAAAATCTACTACTAGGCACTTTCCAAAAAACAGCTCTGATTTCTTTGTGAAAATGTGATGTGACCACGTTGTGTTTTGGGGCTTTTCCTGTTGCGGGCGCTAGGCCTACCCCCACAAGTGAGGTACCATTTTTATCGGGAGACATGGGGAAACGCTGGGTGGGAGGAAATTTGTGGCTCCTCTCTGATTCCAGAACTTTCTGTCACTGAAATGAGTGGAAAAAGTGTTTTTTTGGCCCAATTTTGAGGTTTGCAGAGGATTCTGGGTAACAGAATCTGGTCAGAGCCCCACAAGTCACCCCATCTTGGATTCCCATAGGTGTCTAGTTTTCAAAAGTGCGCAGTTTTGCTAGGTTTCCCTACGTGCTGGCTGAGCTAGAGGCCAAAATCCATAGATAGGTGCTTTGCAAAAAACAGCTCTGTTTTCTTTGTGAAAATTTGATGTGTCCAAGTTGTGTTTTGGGACTTTTCCTGTCGCAGGCTCTAGGCCTAGCCCCACAAGTGAGGTACCATTTTTATCAGGAGACAAGGGAAAATGCTGGGAGAAAGGAAATTTGTGGCTCCCCTCTGACTCCAGAACTTTCTGTCACCGAAATGGGAGGAAAAAATGTTTTTTTGGCCAAATTTTAAGGTTTGCAGAGGATTCTGGGTAACAGAATCTGGTCAGAGCCACACAAGTCACCCCATCCTGGATTCCCCTAGGTGTCTAGTTTTCAAAACTGCGCAGTTTTTCTAGGTTTCCCTAGGTGCTGGCTGAGCTAGATGCCAAAATCCATAGCTATGTGCTTTGCAAAAAACAGCTCTGTTTTCTTTGTGAAAATTTGATGTGTCCACGTTGTGTTTTGGGGCTTTTCCTGTCGCGGGCGCTAGGTCTACCCACACAAGTGAGGTGCCATTTTTATAGGGAGACATGGGGAACGCTTGGTGGAAGGAAAGTTGTGGCTCTTCTCTGATTCCAGAACTTTCTGTCACCGAAATGAGAGGAAAAAGTGTTTTTTTGGGCCAAATTTTGAGGTTTGCAATGGATTCTGGGTAACAGAACCTGGTCAGAACCCCACAACTCACCCAATCTTGGATTCACCTAGGTTTCTAGTTTTCAAAACTGTGCAGGTTTGCTAGGTTTTCCTAGGTGCCGGCTGAGCTAGAAGCCAAAATCTACAGCTAGGCACTTTCCAAAAAACAGCTCTGTTTTCTTTGTGAAAATGTGATGTGTCCACGTTGTGTTTTGGGGCTTTTCCTGTTGCGGGCGCTAGTCCTCCCCCCACAAGTGAGGTACCATTTGTATCCGGAGACATGGGGAAACGCTGGGTGGAAGGAAATTTGTGGCTCCTCTCTGATTCCAGAACTTTTTGTCACTGAAATGTGAGGAAAAAGTGTTTTTTTTTGGCCCAATTTTGATGTTTGCAAAGGATTCTGGGTAACAGAACCTTGTCAGAACCCCACAAGTCACCCCATCTTGGATTCCCCATGTGTCTAATTTTTTAAACTGTGCAGGTTTGCTAGGTTTCCTTAGGTGTCGGCTGAGCTAGATGCCAAAATCCACAGCTAGGCACTTTGCAAAAAACAGCTCTGTTTTCTTTGTGAAAATGTGATGTGTCCACATTGTGTTTTGGGGCTTTTCCTGTCGGTGGCACGAGGCTTACCCCCACAAGTGAGGTACCATTTTTATCGGGAGACATGGGGGAACGCGGGGTGGAAGGAAATTTATGGCTCCTCTCTGATTCCAGAACTTTCTGTCACCGAAATGAGAGGAAAAAGTGTTTTTTTTGGCCAAATTTTGAGGTTTGCAGAGGATTCTGAGTAACATAATCTGGTTAGAGCCACACAAGTCACCCCATCTTGGATTCCCCTAGGTGTCTAGTTTTCAAAACTGTGCAGGTTTACTAGGTTTCTCTAGGTGCCGGCTGAGCTAGAGGCCAAAATCTACAGCTAGGCACTTTCCAAAAAACAGCTCTGATTTCTTTGTGAAAATATGATGTGACCACGTTGTGTTTTGGGGCTTTTCCTGTTGCGGGCGCTAGGCCTACCCCCACAAGTGAGGTACCATTTTTATCGGGAGACATGGGGAAACGCTGGGTGGGATGAAATTTGTGGCTCCACTCTGATTCCAGAACTTTCTGTCACTGAAATGAGTGGAAAAAGTGTTTTTTTGGCCCAATTTTGAGGTTTGCAGAGGATTCTGAGTAACATAATCTGGTCAGAGCCACACAAGTCACCCCATCTTGGATTCCCCTTGGTGTCTAGTTTTCAAAACTGCGCAGTTTTGCTAGGTTTCCCTAGGTGCCGGCTGAGCTATAGGCCAAAATCTACAGCTAGGCACTTTGCAAAAAACAGCTCTGTTTTCTTTGTGAAAATGTGATGTGTCCTCGTTGTGTTTTAGGGCTTTGTGTGTTGCAGGCGCTAAGCCTACCCCCACAAGTGAGGTACCATTTTTATTGGGAGACATGGGGAATTGCTGTGAGAAAGGAAATTTGTGGCTCCTCTCTGATTCCAGAACTTTCTGTCACCGAAATGAGAGGAGATTTGTGGCTCCTCTCTGATTCCAGAATTTTCTGTCACCGAAATGAGAGGAAAAAGTGTTTTTTTGGCCTAATTTTGAGGTTTGCAGAGGATTCTGGGTAACAGAATCTGGTCAGAGCCACACAAGTCACCCCATCCTGGATTCCCCTAGGTGTCTAGTTTTCAAAACTTCGCAGTTTTGCTAGGTTTCCCTAGGTGCCGGCTGAGCTAGAGGCCAAAATCCATAGCTAGGTGCTTTGCAAAAAACAGCTCTGTTTTCTTTGTGAAAATTTGATGTGTCCACGTTGTGTTTTGGGACTTTTCCTGTCGCAGGCTCTAGGCCTAGCCCCACAAGTGAGGTACCATTTTTATCAGGAGACAAGGGAAAATGCTGGGAGAAAGGACATTTGTGGCTCCCCTCTGATTCCAGAACTTTCTGTCACCGAAATGAGAGGAATAAGTGTTTTTTTGGCCAAATTTTGAGGTTTGCAGAAGATTCTGCGTAACAGAATCTGGTCAGAGCCCCACAAGTCACCCCATCTTGGATTCCCCTAGGTGTCTAGTTTTCAAAACTGTGCAGGTTTACTAGGTTTCTCTAGGTGCCGGCTGAGCTAGAGGCCAAAATCTACAGCTAGGCACTTTCCAAAAAACAGCTCTGATTTCTTTGTGAAAATGTGATGTGACCACATTGTGTTTTGGGGCTTTTCCTGTTGCGGGCGCTAGGCCTACCCCCACAAGTGAGGTACCATTTTTATCTGGAGACATGGGAAAACGCTGGGTGGGAGGAAATTTGTGGCTTCTCTCTGATTCCAGAACTTTCTGTCACTGAAATGAGTGGAAAAAGTGTTTTTTTGGCCCAATTTTGAGGTTTGCAGAGGATTCTGGGTAACAGAATCTAGTCAGAGCCCCACAAGTCACCCCATCATGGATTCCCATAGGTGTCTAGTTTTCAAAAGTGCGCAGTTTTGCTAGGTTTCCCTACGTGCTGGCTGAGCTAGAGGCCAAAATCCATAGATAGGTGCTTTGCAAAAAACAGCTCTGTTTTCTTTGTGAAAATTTGATGTGTCCATGTTGTGTTTTGGGACTTTTCCTGTCGCAGGCTCTAGGCCTAGCCCCACAAGTGAGGTACCATTTTTATCAGGAGACAAGGGAAAATGCTGGGAGAAAGGAAATTTGTGGCTCCCCTCTGACTCCAGAACTTTCTGTCACCGAAATGGGAGGAAAAAATGTTTTTTTGGCCAAATTTTGAGGTTTGCAGAGGATTCTGGGTAACAGAATCTGGTCAGAGCCCCACAAGTCACCCCATCCTGGATTCCCCTAGGTGTCTAGTTTTCAAAACTGTGCAGTTTTTCTAGGTTTCCCTAGGTGCTGGCTGAGCTAGATGCCAAAATACATAGCTATGTGCTTTGCAAAAAACAGCTCTGTTTTCTTTGTGAAAATTTGATGTGTCCACGTTGTGTTTTGGGGCTTTTCCTGTCGCGGGCGCTAGGTGTACCCACACAAGTGAGGTGCCATTTTTATAGGGAGACATGGGGAACGCTTGGTGGAAGGAAAGTTGTGGCTCTTCTCTGATTCCAGAACTTTCTGTCACCGAAATGAGAGGAAAAAGTGTTTTTTTGGGCCAAATTTTGAGGTTTGCAATGGATTCTGGGTAACAGAACCTGGTCAGAACCCCACAACTCACCCAATCTTGGATTCACCTAGGTGTCTAGTTTTCAAAACTGTGCAGGTTTGCTAGGTTTTCCTAGGCGCCGGCTGAGCTAGAGGCCAAAATCTACAGCTAGGCACTTTCCAAAAAACAGCTCTGTTTTCTTTGTGAAAATGTGATGTGTCCACGTTGTGTTTTGGGGCTTTTCCTGTCGGTGGCACGAGGCTTACCCCCACAAGTGAGGTACCATTTTTATCGGGAGACATGGGGGAACGCGGGGTGGAAGGAAATTTATGGCTCCTCTCTGATTCCAGAACTTTCTGTCACCGAAATGAGAGGAAAAAGTGTTTTTTTTGGCCAAATTTTGAGGTTTGCAGAGGATTCTGAGTAACATAATCTGGTCAGAGCCACACAAGTCACCCCATCTTGGAATCCCCTAGGTGTCTAGTTTTCAAAACTGCGCAGTTTTGCTAGGTTTCCCTAGGTGCCGGCTGAGCTAGAGGCCAAAATCTACAGCTAGGCACTTTGCAAAAAACAGCTCTGTTTTCTTTGTGAAAATGTGATGTGTCCTCGTTGTGTTTTAGGGCTTTGTGTGTTGCAGGCGCTAAGCCTACCCCCACAAGAGAGGTACCTTTTTTATTGGGAGACATTGGGAATTGCTGTGAGAAAGGAAATTTGTGGCTCCTCTCTGATTCCAGAACTTTCTGTCACCGAAATGAGAGGAGATTTGTGGCTCCTCTCTGATTCCAGAACTTTCTGTCACCGAAATGAGAGGAAAAAGTGTTTTTTTTGGCCAAATTTTGAGGTTTGCAGAGGATTCTGGGTAACAGAATCTGGTCAGAGCCACACAAGTCACCCCATCTTGGATTCCCCTTGGTGTCTAGTTTTCAAAACTGCGCAGTTTTGCTCGGTTTACTTAGGTGCCGGCTGAGCTAGAGGCCAAAATCTACAGCTAGGCACTTTCCATAAAACAGCTCTGTTTTCTTTGTGAAAATGTGATGTGTCCACGTTGTGTTTTGGGGCTTTTCCTGTTGCGGGCGCTAGTCCTACCCCCACAAGTAAGGTACCATTTGTATCTGGAGACATGGGGAAACGCTGGGTGGAAGGAAATTTGTGGCTCCTCTCTGATTCCAGAACTTTCTGTCACTGAAATGAGAGGGAAAAGTGTTTTTTTTTGGCCAAATTTTGAGGTTTGCAGAGGATTCTGGGTAACAGAATCTGGTCAGAGCCACACAAGTCACCCCATCTTGGATTCCCCTTGGTGTCTTGTTTTCAAAACTGCGCAGTTTTGCTCGGTTTACTTAGGTGCCGGCTGAGCTAGAGGCCAAAATCTACAGCTAGGCACTTTCCATAAAACAGCTCTGTTTTCTTTGTGAAAATGTGATGTGTCCACGTTGTGTTTTAGGGCTTTTTCTGTTGCAGGCGCTAGGCCTACCCCCACAAGTGAGGTACCATTTTTATTAGGAGACATGGGGAATTGCTGTGAGAAAGGACATTTGTGGCTCCTTTCTGATTCCAGAACTTTCTGTCACCGAAATGAGAGGAAATTTGAGGCTCCTCTCTGATTCCAGAACTTTCTGTCACTGAAATGAGAGGAAATAGTGTTTTTTTTGGCCAAATTTTGAGGTTTGCAGAGGATTCTGGGTAACAGAATCTGGTCAGAGCCCCACAAGTCACCCCATCTTGGATTCCTCTAGGTGTCTAGTTTTCAAAGCTGTGCAGGTATACTAGGTTTCTCTAGGTGCCGGCTGAGCTAGAGGCCAAAATCTACAGCTAGGCACTTTCCAAAAAACAGCTCTGATTTCTTTGTGAAAATGTGATATGACCACGTTGTGTTTTGGGGCTTTTCCTGTTGCGGGTGCTAGGCCTACCCCCACAAGTGAGGTACCATTTTTATCGGGAGACATGGGGAAACGCTGGGTGGAAGGAAATTTGTGGCTCCTCTCTGATTCCAGAACTTTCTGTCACTGAAATGAGTGGAAAAAGTGTTTTTTTGGCCCAATTTTGAGGTTTGCAGAGGATTCTGGGTAACAGAATCTAGTCAGAGCCCCACAAGTCACACCATCTTGGATTCCCATAGGTGTCTATTTTTCAAAACTGCGCAGTTTTGCTAGGTTTCCCTACGTGCTGTCTGAGCTAGAGGCCAAAATCCATAGATAGGTGCTTTGCAAAAAACAGCTCTGTTTTCTTTGTGAAAATTTGATGTGTCCACTTTGTGTTTTGGGACTTTTCCTGTCGCAGGCTCTAGGCCTAGCCCCACAAGTGAGGTACCATTTTTATCAGGAGGCAAGGGAAAATGCTGGGAGAAAGGAAATTTGTGGCTCCCCTCTGATTCCAGAACTTTTTGTCACTGAAATGTGAGGAAAAAGTGTTTTTTTTTGGCCCAATTTTGATGTTTGCAAAGGATTCTGGGTAACAGAACCTTGTCAGAACCCCACAAGTCACCCCATCTTGGATTCCCCAGGTGTCTAGTTTTTAAAACTGTGCAGGTTTGCTAGGTTTCCTTAGGTGTCGGCTGAGCTAGATGCCAAAATCCACAGCTAGGCACTTTGCAAAAAACAGCTCTGTTTTCTTTGTGAAAATGTGATGTGTCCACATTGTGTTTTGGGGCTTTTCCTGTCGGTGGCACGAGGCTTACCCCCACAAGTGAGGTACCATTTTTATCGGGAGACATGGGGGAATGCGGGGTGGAAGGAAATTTATGGCTCCTCTCTGATTCCAGAACTTTCTGTCACCGAAATGAGAGGAAAAAGTGTTTTTTTTGGCCAAATTTTGAGGTTTGCAGAGGATTCTGAGTAACATAATCTGGTCAGAGCCACACAAGTCACCCCATCTTGGATTCCCATAGGTGTCTAGTTTTCAAAACTGTGCAGGTTTACTAGGTTTCTCTAGGTGCCGGCTGAGCTAGAGGCCAAAATCTACAGCTAGGCACTTTCCAAAAAACAGCTCTGATTTCTTTGTGAAAATATGATGTGACCACGTTGTGTTTTGGGGCTTTTCCTGTTGCGGGCGCTAGGCCTACCCCCACAAGTGAGGTACCATTTTTATCGGGAGACATGGGGAAACGCTGGGTGGGAGGAAATTTGTGGCTCCTCTCTGATTCCAGAACTTTCTGTCACCGAAATGAGAGGAAAAAGTGTTTTTTTTTTTTGCCAAATTTTGAGGTTTGCAGAGGATTCTGGGTAACAGAATCTGGTCAGAGCCACACAAGTCACCCCATCCTGGATTCCCCTAGGTGTCCAGTTTTCAAAACTTCGCAGTTTTGCTAGGTTTCCCTAGGTGCCGGCTGAGCTAGAGGCCAAAATCCATAGCTAGGTGCTTTGCAAAAAACAGCTCTGTTTTCTTTGTGAAAATTTGATGTGTCCACGTTGTGTTTTGGGACTTTTCCTGTCGCAGGCTCTAGGCCTAGCCCCACAAGTGAGGTACCATTTTTATCAGGAGACAAGGGAAAATGCTGGGAGAAAGGACATTTGTGGCTCCCCTCTGATTCCAGAACTTTCTGTCACCGAAATGAGAGGAATAAGTGTTTTTTTGGCCAAATTTTGAGGTTTGCAGAAGATTCTGCGTAACAGAATCTGGTCAGAGCCCCACAAGTCACCCCATCTTGGATTCCCCTAGGTGTCTAGTTTTCAAAACTGTGCAGGTTTACTAGGTTTCTCTAGGTGCCGGCTGAGCTAGAGGCCAAAATCTACTACTAGGCACTTTCCAAAAAACAGCTCTGATTTCTTTGTGAAAATGTGATGTGACCACGTTGTGTTTTGGGGCTTTTCCTGTTGCGGGCGCTAGGCCTACCCCCACAAGTGAGGTACCATTTTTATCGGGAGACATGGGGAAACGCTGGGTGGGAGGAAATTTGTGGCTCCTCTCTGATTCCAGAACTTTCTGTCACTGAAATGAGTGGAAAAAGTGTTTTTTTGGCCCAATTTTGAGGTTTGCAGAGGATTCTGGGTAACAGAATCTGGTCAGAGCCCCACAAGTCACCCCATCTTGGATTCCCATAGGTGTCTAGTTTTCAAAAGTGCGCAGTTTTGCTAGGTTTCCCTACGTGCTGGCTGAGCTAGAGGCCAAAATCCATAGATAGGTGCTTTGCAAAAAACAGCTCTGTTTTCTTTGTGAAAATTTGATGTGTCCAAGTTGTGTTTTGGGACTTTTCCTGTCGCAGGCTCTAGGCCTAGCCCCACAAGTGAGGTACCATTTTTATCAGGAGACAAGGGAAAATGCTGGGAGAAAGGAAATTTGTGGCTCCCCTCTGACTCCAGAACTTTCTGTCACCGAAATGGGAGGAAAAAATGTTTTTTTGGCCAAATTTTAAGGTTTGCAGAGGATTCTGGGTAACAGAATCTGGTCAGAGCCACACAAGTCACCCCATCCTGGATTCCCCTAGGTGTCTAGTTTTCAAAACTGCGCAGTTTTTCTAGGTTTCCCTAGGTGCTGGCTGAGCTAGATGCCAAAATCCATAGCTATGTGCTTTGCAAAAAACAGCTCTGTTTTCTTTGTGAAAATTTGATGTGTCCACGTTGTGTTTTGGGGCTTTTCCTGTCGCGGGCGCTAGGTCTACCCACACAAGTGAGGTGCCATTTTTATAGGGAGACATGGGGAACGCTTGGTGGAAGGAAAGTTGTGGCTCTTCTCTGATTCCAGAACTTTCTGTCACCGAAATGAGAGGAAAAAGTGTTTTTTTGGGCCAAATTTTGAGGTTTGCAATGGATTCTGGGTAACAGAACCTGGTCAGAACCCCACAACTCACCCAATCTTGGATTCACCTAGGTTTCTAGTTTTCAAAACTGTGCAGGTTTGCTAGGTTTTCCTAGGTGCCGGCTGAGCTAGAAGCCAAAATCTACAGCTAGGCACTTTCCAAAAAACAGCTCTGTTTTCTTTGTGAAAATGTGATGTGTCCACGTTGTGTTTTGGGGCTTTTCCTGTTGCGGGCGCTAGTCCTCCCCCCACAAGTGAGGTACCATTTGTATCCGGAGACATGGGGAAACGCTGGGTGGAAGGAAATTTGTGGCTCCTCTCTGATTCCAGAACTTTTTGTCACTGAAATGTGAGGAAAAAGTGTTTTTTTTTGGCCCAATTTTGATGTTTGCAAAGGATTCTGGGTAACAGAACCTTGTCAGAACCCCACAAGTCACCCCATCTTGGATTCCCCATGTGTCTAATTTTTTAAACTGTGCAGGTTTGCTAGGTTTCCTTAGGTGTCGGCTGAGCTAGATGCCAAAATCCACAGCTAGGCACTTTGCAAAAAACAGCTCTGTTTTCTTTGTGAAAATGTGATGTGTCCACATTGTGTTTTGGGGCTTTTCCTGTCGGTGGCACGAGGCTTACCCCAACAAGTGAGGTACCATTTTTATCGGGAGACATGGGGGAACGCGGGGTGGAAGGAAATTTATGGCTCCTCTCTGATTCCAGAACTTTCTGTCACCGAAATGAGAGGAAAAAGTGTTTTTTTTGGCCAAATTTTGAGGTTTGCAGAGGATTCTGAGTAACATAATCTGGTTAGAGCCACACAAGTCACCCCATCTTGGATTCCCCTAGGTGTCTAGTTTTCAAAACTGTGCAGGTTTACTAGGTTTCTCTAGGTGCCGGCTGAGCTAGAGGCCAAAATCTACAGCTAGGCACTTTCCAAAAAACAGCTCTGATTTCTTTGTGAAAATATGATGTGACCACGTTGTGTTTTGGGGCTTTTCCTGTTGCGGGCGCTAGGCCTACCCCCACAAGTGAGGTACCATTTTTATCGGGAGACATGGGGAAACGCTGGGTGGGATGAAATTTGTGGCTCCACTCTGATTCCAGAACTTTCTGTCACTGAAATGAGTGGAAAAAGTGTTTTTTTGGCCCAATTTTGAGGTTTGCAGAGGATTCTGAGTAACATAATCTGGTCAGAGCCACACAAGTCACCCCATCTTGGATTCCCCTTGGTGTCTAGTTTTCAAAACTGCGCAGTTTTGCTAGGTTTCCCTAGGTGCCGGCTGAGCTATAGGCCAAAATCTACAGCTAGGCACTTTGCAAAAAACAGCTCTGTTTTCTTTGTGAAAATGTGATGTGTCCTCGTTGTGTTTTAGGGCTTTGTGTGTTGCAGGCGCTAAGCCTACCCCCACAAGTGAGGTACCATTTTTATTGGGAGACATGGGGAATTGCTGTGAGAAAGGAAATTTGTGGCTCCTCTCTGATTCCAGAACTTTCTGTCACCGAAATGAGAGGAGATTTGTGGCTCCTCTCTGATTCCAGAATTTTCTGTCACCGAAATGAGAGGAAAAAGTGTTTTTTTGGCCTAATTTTGAGGTTTGCAGAGGATTCTGGGTAACAGAATCTGGTCAGAGCCACACAAGTCACCCCATCCTGGATTCCCCTAGGTGTCTAGTTTTCAAAACTTCGCAGTTTTGCTAGGTTTCCCTAGGTGCCGGCTGAGCTAGAGGCCAAAATCCATAGCTAGGTGCTTTGCAAAAAACAGCTCTGTTTTCTTTGTGAAAATTTGATGTGTCCACGTTGTGTTTTGGGACTTTTCCTGTCGCAGGCTCTAGGCCTAGCCCCACAAGTGAGGTACCATTTTTATCAGGAGACAAGGGAAAATGCTGGGAGAAAGGACATTTGTGGCTCCCCTCTGATTCCAGAACTTTCTGTCACCGAAATGAGAGGAATAAGTGTTTTTTTGGCCAAATTTTGAGGTTTGCAGAAGATTCTGCGTAACAGAATCTGGTCAGAGCCCCACAAGTCACCCCATCTTGGATTCCCCTAGGTGTCTAGTTTTCAAAACTGTGCAGGTTTACTAGGTTTCTCTAGGTGCCGGCTGAGCTAGAGGCCAAAATCTACAGCTAGGCACTTTCCAAAAAACAGCTCTGATTTCTTTGTGAAAATGTGATGTGACCACATTGTGTTTTGGGGCTTTTCCTGTTGCGGGCGCTAGGCCTACCCCCACAAGTGAGGTACCATTTTTATCTGGAGACATGGGAAAACGCTGGGTGGGAGGAAATTTGTGGCTTCTCTCTGATTCCAGAACTTTCTGTCACTGAAATGAGTGGAAAAAGTGTTTTTTTGGCCCAATTTTGAGGTTTGCAGAGGATTCTGGGTAACAGAATCTAGTCAGAGCCCCACAAGTCACCCCATCATGGATTCCCATAGGTGTCTAGTTTTCAAAAGTGCGCAGTTTTGCTAGGTTTCCCTACGTGCTGGCTGAGCTAGAGGCCAAAATCCATAGATAGGTGCTTTGCAAAAAACAGCTCTGTTTTCTTTGTGAAAATTTGATGTGTCCATGTTGTGTTTTGGGACTTTTCCTGTCGCAGGCTCTAGGCCTAGCCCCACAAGTGAGGTACCATTTTTATCAGGAGACAAGGGAAAATGCTGGGAGAAAGGAAATTTGTGGCTCCCCTCTGACTCCAGAACTTTCTGTCACCGAAATGGGAGGAAAAAATGTTTTTTTGGCCAAATTTTGAGGTTTGCAGAGGATTCTGGGTAACAGAATCTGGTCAGAGCCCCACAAGTCACCCCATCCTGGATTCCCCTAGGTGTCTAGTTTTCAAAACTGTGCAGTTTTTCTAGGTTTCCCTAGGTGCTGGCTGAGCTAGATGCCAAAATACATAGCTATGTGCTTTGCAAAAAACAGCTCTGTTTTCTTTGTGAAAATTTGATGTGTCCACGTTGTGTTTTGGGGCTTTTCCTGTCGCGGGCGCTAGGTGTACCCACACAAGTGAGGTGCCATTTTTATAGGGAGACATGGGGAACGCTTGGTGGAAGGAAAGTTGTGGCTCTTCTCTGATTCCAGAACTTTCTGTCACCGAAATGAGAGGAAAAAGTGTTTTTTTGGGCCAAATTTTGAGGTTTGCAATGGATTCTGGGTAACAGAACCTGGTCAGAACCCCACAACTCACCCAATCTTGGATTCACCTAGGTGTCTAGTTTTCAAAACTGTGCAGGTTTGCTAGGTTTTCCTAGGCGCCGGCTGAGCTAGAGGCCAAAATCTACAGCTAGGCACTTTCCAAAAAACAGCTCTGTTTTCTTTGTGAAAATGTGATGTGTCCACGTTGTGTTTTGGGGCTTTTCCTGTCGGTGGCACGAGGCTTACCCCCACAAGTGAGGTACCATTTTTATCGGGAGACATGGGGGAACGCGGGGTGGAAGGAAATTTATGGCTCCTCTCTGATTCCAGAACTTTCTGTCACCGAAATGAGAGGAAAAAGTGTTTTTTTTGGCCAAATTTTGAGGTTTGCAGAGGATTCTGAGTAACATAATCTGGTCAGAGCCACACAAGTCACCCCATCTTGGATTCCCCTAGGTGTCTAGTTTTCAAAACTGTGCAGGTTTACTAGGTTTCTCTAGGTGCCGGCTGAGCTAGAGGCCAAAATCTACAGCTAGGCACTTTCCAAAAAACAGCTCTGATTTCTTTGTGAAAATATGATGTGACCACGTTGTGTTTTGGGGCTTTTCCTGTTGCGGGCGCTAGGCCTACCCCCACAAGTGAGGTACCATTTTTATCGGGAGACATGGGGAAACGCTGGGTGGGAGGAAATTTGTGGCTCCTCTCTGATTCCAGAACTTTCTGTCACTGAAATGAGTGGAAAAAGTGTTTTTTTGGCCCAATTTTGAGGTTTGCAGAGGATTCTGAGTAACATAATCTGGTCAGAGCCACACAAGTCACCCCATCTTGGATTCCCCTTGGTGTCTAGTTTTCAAAACTGCGCAGTTTTGCTAGGTTTCCCTAGGTGCCGGCTGAGCTAGAGGCCAAAATCTACAGCTAGGCACTTTGCAAAAAACAGCTCTGTTTTCTTTGTGAAAATGTGATGTGTCCTCGTTGTGTTTTAGGGCTTTGTGTGTTGCAGGCGCTAAGCCTACCCCCACAAGAGAGGTACCTTTTTTATTGGGAGACATTGGGAATTGCTGTGAGAAAGGAAATTTGTGGCTCCTCTCTGATTCCAGAACTTTCTGTCACCGAAATGAGAGGAGATTTGTGGCTCCTCTCTGATTCCAGAACTTTCTGTCACCGAAATGAGAGGAAAAAGTGTTTTTTTTGGCCAAATTTTGAGGTTTGCAGAGGATTCTGGGTAACAGAATCTGGTCAGAGCCACACAAGTCACCCCATCTTGGATTCCCCTTGGTGTCTAGTTTTCAAAACTGCGCAGTTTTGCTCGGTTTACTTAGGTGCCGGCTGAGCTAGAGGCCAAAATCTACAGCTAGGCACTTTCCATAAAACAGCTCTGTTTTCTTTGTGAAAATGTGATGTGTCCACGTTGTGTTTTGGGGCTTTTCCTGTTGCGGGCGCTAGTCCTACCCCCACAAGTAAGGTACCATTTGTATCTGGAGACATGGGGAAACGCTGGGTGGAAGGAAATTTGTGGCTCCTCTCTGATTCCAGAACTTTCTGTCACTGAAATGAGAGGGAAAAGTGTTTTTTTTTGGCCAAATTTTGAGGTTTGCAGAGGATTCTGGGTAACAGAATCTGGTCAGAGCCACACAAGTCACCCCATCTTGGATTCCCCTTGGTGTCTTGTTTTCAAAACTGCGCAGTTTTGCTAGGTTTCCCTCGGTGCCGGCTGAGCTAGAGGCCAAAATCTACATCTAGGCACTTTGCAAAAAACAGCTCTGTTTTCTTTGTGAAAATGTGATGTGTCCACGTTGTGTTTTAGGGCTTTTTCTGTTGCAGGCGCTAGGCCTACCCCCACAAGTGAGGTACCATTTTTATTAGGAGACATGGGGAATTGCTGTGAGAAAGGACATTTGTGGCTCCTTTCTGATTCCAGAACTTTCTGTCACCGAAATGAGAGGAAATTTGAGGCTCCTCTCTGATTCCAGAACTTTCTGTCACTGAAATGAGAGGAAATAGTGTTTTTTTTGGCCAAATTTTGAGGTTTGCAGAGGATTCTGGGTAACAGAATCTGGTCAGAGCCCCACAAGTCACCCCATCTTGGATTCCTCTAGGTGTCTAGTTTTCAAAGCTGTGCAGGTATACTAGGTTTCTCTAGGTGCCGGCTGAGCTAGAGGCCAAAATCTACAGCTAGGCACTTTCCAAAAAACAGCTCTGATTTCTTTGTGAAAATGTGATATGACCACGTTGTGTTTTGGGGCTTTTCCTGTTGCGGGTGCTAGGCCTACCCCCACAAGTGAGGTACCATTTTTATCGGGAGACATGGGGAAACGCTGGGTGGAAGGAAATTTGTGGCTCCTCTCTGATTCCAGAACTTTCTGTCACTGAAATGAGTGGAAAAAGTGTTTTTTTGGCCCAATTTTGAGGTTTGCAGAGGATTCTGGGTAACAGAATCTAGTCAGAGCCCCACAAGTCACACCATCTTGGATTCCCATAGGTGTCTATTTTTCAAAACTGCGCAGTTTTGCTAGGTTTCCCTACGTGCTGTCTGAGCTAGAGGCCAAAATCCATAGATAGGTGCTTTGCAAAAAACAGCTCTGTTTTCTTTGTGAAAATTTGATGTGTCCACGTTGTGTTTTGGGACTTTTCCTGTCGCAGGCTCTAGGCCTAGCCCCACAAGTGAGGTACCATTTTTATCAGGAGACAAGGGAAAATGCTGGGAGAAAGGAAATTTGTGGCTCCCCTCTGACTCCAGAACTTTCTGTCACCGAAATGAGAGGAAAAAATGTTTTTTTGGCCAAATTTTGAGGTTTGCAGAGGATTCTGGGTAACAGAATCTGGTCAGAGCCACACAAGTCACCCCATCCTGGATTCCCCTAGGTGTCTAGTTTTCAAAACTGTGCAGTTTTTCTAGGTTTCCCTAGGTGCTGGCTGAGCTAGATGCCAAAATACATAGCTATGTGCTTTGCAAAAAACAGCTCTGTTTTCTTTGTGAAAATTTGATGTGTCCACGTTGTGTTTTGGGGCTTTTCCTGTCGCGGGCGCTAGGTGTACCCACACAAGTGAGGTGCCATTTTTATAGGGAGACATGGGGAACGCTTGGTGGAAGGAAAGTTGTGGCTCTTCTCTGATTCCAGAACTTTCTGTCACCGAAATGAGAGGAAAAAGTGTTTTTTTGGGCCAAATTTTGAGGTTTGCAATGGATTCTGGGTAACAGAACCTGGTCAGAACCCCACAACTCACCCAATCTTGGATTCACCTAGGTGTCTAGTTTTCAAAACTGTGCAGGTTTGCTAGGTTTTCCTAGGCGCCGGCTGAGCTAGAGGCCAAAATCTACAGCTAGGCACTTTCCAAAAAACAGCTCTGTTTTCTTTGTGAAAATGTGATGTGTCCACGTTGTGTTTTGGGGCTTTTCCTGTCGGTGGCACGAGGCTTACCCCCACAAGTGAGGTACCATTTTTATCGGGAGACATGGGGGAACGCGGGTTGGAAGGAAATTTATGGCTCCTCTCTGATTCCAGAACTTTCTGTCACCGAAATGAGAGGAAAAAGTGTTTTTTTTGGCCAAATTTTGAGGTTTGCAGAGGATTCTGAGTAACATAATCTGGTCAGAGCCACACAAGTCACCCCATCTTGGATTCCCCTAGGTGTCTAGTTTTCAAAACTGTGCAGGTTTACTAGGTTTCTCTAGGTGCCGGCTGAGCTAGAGGCCAAAATCTACAGCTAGGCACTTTCCAAAAAACAGCTCTGATTTCTTTGTGAAAATATGATGTGACCACGTTGTGTTTTGGGGCTTTTCCTGTTGCGGGCGCTAGGCCTACCCCCACAAGTGAGGTACCATTTTTATCGGGAGACATGGGGAAACGCTGGGTGGGAGGAAATTTGTGGCTCCTCTCTGATTCCAGAACTTTCTGTCACTGAAATGAGTGGAAAAAGTGTTTTTTTGGCCCAATTTTGAGGTTTGCAGAGGATTCTGAGTAACATAATCTGGTCAGAGCCACACAAGTCACCCCATCTTGGATTCCCCTTGGTGTCTAGTTTTCAAAACTGCGCAGTTTTGCTAGGTTTCCCTAGGTGCCGGCTGAGCTAGAGGCCAAAATCTACAGCTAGGCACTTTGCAAAAAACAGCTCTGTTTTCTTTGTGAAAATGTGATGTGTCCTCGTTGTGTTTTAGGGCTTTGTGTGTTGCAGGCGCTAAGCCTACCCCCACAAGAGAGGTACCTTTTTTATTGGGAGACATTGGGAATTGCTGTGAGAAAGGAAATTTGTGGCTCCTCTCTGATTCCAGAACTTTCTGTCACCGAAATGAGAGGAGATTTGTGGCTCCTCTCTGATTCCAGAACTTTCTGTCACCGAAATGAGAGGAAAAAGTGTTTTTTTTGGCCAAATTTTGAGGTTTGCAGAGGATTCTGGGTAACAGAATCTGGTCAGAGCCACACAAGTCACCCCATCTTGGATTCCCCTTGGTGTCTAGTTTTCAAAACTGCGCAGTTTTGCTCGGTTTACTTAGGTGCCGGCTGAGCTAGAGGCCAAAATCTACAGCTAGGCACTTTCCATAAAACAGCTCTGTTTTCTTTGTGAAAATGTGATGTGTCCACGTTGTGTTTTGGGGCTTTTCCTGTTGCGGGCGCTAGTCCTACCCCCACAAGTAAGGTACCATTTGTATCTGGAGACATGGGGAAACGCTGGGTGGAAGGAAATTTGTGGCTCCTCTCTGATTCCAGAACTTTCTGTCACTGAAATGAGAGGGAAAAGTGTTTTTTTTTGGCCAAATTTTGAGGTTTGCAGAGGATTCTGGGTAACAGAATCTGGTCAGAGCCACACAAGTCACCCCATCTTGGATTCCCCTTGGTGTCTTGTTTTCAAAACTGCGCAGTTTTGCTAGGTTTCCCTCGGTGCCGGCTGAGCTAGAGGCCAAAATCTACATCTAGGCACTTTGCAAAAAACAGCTCTGTTTTCTTTGTGAAAATGTGATGTGTCCACGTTGTGTTTTAGGGCTTTTTCTGTTGCAGGCGCTAGGCCTACCCCCACAAGTGAGGTACCATTTTTATTAGGAGACATGGGGAATTGCTGTGAGAAAGGACATTTGTGGCTCCTTTCTGATTCCAGAACTTTCTGTCACCGAAATGAGAGGAAATTTGAGGCTCCTCTCTGATTCCAGAACTTTCTGTCACTGAAATGAGAGGAAATAGTGTTTTTTTTGGCCAAATTTTGAGGTTTGCAGAGGATTCTGGGTAACAGAATCTGGTCAGAGCCCCACAAGTCACCCCATCTTGGATTCCTCTAGGTGTCTAGTTTTCAAAGCTGTGCAGGTATACTAGGTTTCTCTAGGTGCCGGCTGAGCTAGAGGCCAAAATCTACAGCTAGGCACTTTCCAAAAAACAGCTCTGATTTCTTTGTGAAAATGTGATATGACCACGTTGTGTTTTGGGGCTTTTCCTGTTGCGGGTGCTAGGCCTACCCCCACAAGTGAGGTACCATTTTTATCGGGAGACATGGGGAAACGCTGGGTGGAAGGAAATTTGTGGCTCCTCTCTGATTCCAGAACTTTCTGTCACTGAAATGAGTGGAAAAAGTGTTTTTTTGGCCCAATTTTGAGGTTTGCAGAGGATTCTGGGTAACAGAATCTAGTCAGAGCCCCACAAGTCACACCATCTTGGATTCCCATAGGTGTCTATTTTTCAAAACTGCGCAGTTTTGCTAGGTTTCCCTACGTGCTGTCTGAGCTAGAGGCCAAAATCCATAGATAGGTGCTTTGCAAAAAACAGCTCTGTTTTCTTTGTGAAAATTTGATGTGTCCACGTTGTGTTTTGGGACTTTTCCTGTCGCAGGCTCTAGGCCTAGCCCCACAAGTGAGGTACCATTTTTATCAGGAGACAAGGGAAAATGCTGGGAGAAAGGAAATTTGTGGCTCCCCTCTGACTCCAGAACTTTCTGTCACCGAAATGAGAGGAAAAAATGTTTTTTTGGCCAAATTTTGAGGTTTGCAGAGGATTCTGGGTAACAGAATCTGGTCAGAGCCACACAAGTCACCCCATCCTGGATTCCCCTAGGGGTCTAGTTTTCAAAACTGCGCAGTTTTTCTAGGTTTCCCTAGGTGCTGGCTGAGCTAGATGCCAAAATCCATAGCTATGTGCTTTGCAAAAAACAGCTCTGTTTTCTTTGTGAAAATTTGATGTGTCCACGTTGTGTTTTGGGGCTTTTCCTGTCGCGGGCGCTAGGCCTACCCACACAAGGGAGGTGCCATTTTTATAGGGAGACATGGGGAACGCTTGGTGGAAGGAAAGTTGTTGCTCTTCTCTGATTCCAGAACTTTCTGTCACCGAAATGAGAGGAAAAAGTGTTTTTTTGGGCCAAATTTTGAGGTTTGCAAAGGATTCTGGGTAACAGAACCTGGTCAGAACCCCACAACTCACCCAATCTTGGATTCGCCTAGGTGTCTAGTTTTCAAAACTTTGCAGGTTTGCTAGGTTTCCCTAGGTGCCGGCTGAGCTAGAGGCCAAAATCTACAGCTAGGCACTTTCCAAAAAACAGCTCTGTTTTCTTTGTGAAAATGTGATGTGTACACATTGTGTTTTGGGGCTTTTCCTGTTGCGGGCGCTAGTCCTACCCCCACAACTGAGGTACCATTTGTATCCGGAGACATGTGGAAACGCTGGGTGGAAGGAAATTTGTGTCTCCTCTCTGATTCCAGAACTTTTTGTCACTGAAATGTGAGGAAAAAGTGTTTTTTTTTGGCCCAATTTTGATGTTTGCAAAGGATTCTGGGTAACAGAACCTTGTCAGAACCCCACAAGTCACCCCATCTTGGATTCCCCAGGTTTCTAGTTTTTAAAACTGTGCAGGTTTGCTAGGTTTCCTTAGGTGCCGGCTGAGCTAGATGCCAATATCCACAGCTAGGCACTTTGCAAAAAACAGCTCTGTTTTCTTTGTGAAAATGTGATGTGTCCACGTTGTATTTTGGGGCTTTTCCTGTCGATGGCACGAGGCTTACCCCCACAAGTGTGGTACCATTTTTATCGGGAAACATGGGGGAACGCGGGGTGGATGGAAATTTGTGGTTCCTCTCTGATTCCAGAACTTTCTGTCACCGAAATGAGAGGGAAAAGTGTTTTTTTTGGCCAAATTTTGAGGTTTGCAGAGGATTCTGGGTAACATAATCTGGTCAGAGCCACACAAGTCACCCCATCTTGGATTCCCCTTGGTGACTAGTTTTCAAAACTGCGCAGTTTTGCTAGGTTTCTCTAGGTGCCGGCTGAGCTAGAGGCCAAAATCTACAGCTAGGCACTTTCCATAAAACAGCTCTGTTTTCTTTGTGAAAATGTGATGTGTCCACGTTGTGTTTTGGGGCTTTTCCTTTTTGCGGGCGCTAGTCCTACCCCCACAAGTAAGGTACCATTTGTATCCGGAGACATGGGGAAACGCTGGGTGGAAGGAAATTTGTGGCTCCTCTCTGATTCCAGAACTTTCTGTCACTGAAATGAGAGGAAAAAGTGTTTTTTTTTGGCCAAATTTTGAGGTTTGCAGAGGATTCTGGGTAACAGAATCTGGTCAGAGCCACACAAGTCACCCCATCTTGGATTCCCCTTGGTGTCTAGTTTTCAAAACTGCGCAGGTTTGCTAGGTTTCCCTCGGTGCCAGCTGAGCTACAGGCCAAAATCTACATCTAGTCACTTTCCAAAAAACAGCTCTGTTTTCTTTGTGAAAATGTGATGTGTCCACGTTGTGTTTTAGGGCTTTTTCTGTTGCAGGCGCAAGGCCTACCCCCACAAGTGAGGTACCATTTTTATTGGGAGACATGGGGAATTGCTGTGAGAAAGGAAATTTGTGGCACCTCTCTGATTCCAGAACTTTCTGTCACCGAAATGAGAGGAAATTTGTGGCTCCTCTCTGATTCCAGAACTTTCTGTCACCGAAATGAGAGGAAATAGTGTTTTTTTGGCCAAATTTTGAGGTTTGCAGAGGATTCTGGGTAACAGAATCTGGTCAGAGCCACACAAGTCACCCCATCTTGGATTCCCCTTGGTGTCTAGTTTTCAAAACTGTGCAATTTTGCTAGGTTTCCTTAGGTGCCGGCTGAGCTAGATACCAAAATCCACAGCTAGGCACTTTGCAAAAAACAGCTCTGTTTTCTTTGTGAAAATGTGATGTGTCCACGTTGTGTTTTGGGGCTTTTCCTGTCGGTGGCACTAGGCTTACCCCCAGAAATGAGGTACCATTTTTATCGGGAGACATGGGGGAGCGCGGGGTGGAAGTAAATTTGTTGCTCCTCTCTGATTCCAGAACTTTTTGTCACTGAAATGTGAGGAAAAAGTGTTTTTTTGGCCAAATTTTGAGGTTTGCAGAGGATTCTGGGTAACAGAATCTGGTCAGAGCCACACAAGTCACCCCATCCTGGATTCCCCTAGGTGTCTAGTTTTCAAAACTGCGCAGTTTTTCTAGGTTTCCCTAGGTGCTGGCTGAGCTAGATGCCAAAATCCATAGCTATGTGCTTTGCAAAAAACAGCTCTGTTTTCTTTGTGAAAATTTGATGTGTCCACGTTGTGTTTTGGGGCTTTTCCTGTTGCGGGCGCTAGTCCTCCCCCCACAAGTGAGGTACCATTTGTATCCGGAGACATGGGGAAACGCTGGGTGGAAGGAAATTTGTGGCTCCTCTCTGATTCCAGAACTTTTTGTCACTGAAATGTGAGGAAAAAGTGTTTTTTTTTTGCCCAATTTTGATGTTTGCAAAGGATTCTGGGTAACAGAACCTTGTCAGAACCCCACAAGTCACCCCATCTTGGATTCCCCAGGTGTCTAGTTTTTAAAACTGTGCAGGTTTGCTAGGTTTCCTTAGGTGTCGGCTGAGCTAGATGCCAAAATCCACAGCTAGGCACTTTGCAAAAAACAGCTCTGTTTTCTTTGTGAAAATGTGATGTGTCCACATTGTGTTTTGGGGCTTTTCCTGTCGGTGGCACGAGGCTTACCCCCACAAGTGAGGTACCATTTTTATCGGGAGACATGGGGGAACGCGGGGTGGAAGGAAATTTATGGCTCCTCTCTGATTCCAGAACTTTCTGTCACCGAAATGAGAGGAAAAAGTGTTTTTTTTGGCCAAATTTTGAGGTTTGCAGAGGATTCTGAGTAACATAATCTGGTCAGAGCCACACAAGTCACCCCATCTTGGATTCCCCTAGGTGTCTAGTTTTCAAAACTGTGCAGGTTTACTAGGTTTCTCTAGGTGCCGGCTGAGCTAGAGGCCAAAATCTACAGCTAGGCACTTTCCAAAAAACAGCTCTGATTTCTTTGTGAAAATATGATGTGACCACGTTGTGTTTTGGGGCTTTTCCTGTTGCGGGCTCTAGGCCTACCCCCACAAGTGAGGTACCATTTTTATCGGGAGACATGGGGAAACGCTGGGTGGGATGAAATTTGTGGCTCCTCTCTGATTCCAGAACTTTCTGTCACTGAAATGAGTGGAAAAAGTGTTTTTTTGGCCCAATTTTGAGGTTTGCAGAGGATTCTGAGTAACATAATCTGGTCAGAGCCACACAAGTCACCCCATCTTGGATTCCCCTTGGTGTCTAGTTTTCAAAACTGCGCAGTTTTGCTAGGTTTCCCTAGGTGCCGGCTGAGCTAGAGGCCAAAATCTACAGCTATTCACTTTGCAAAAAACAGCTCTGTTTTCTTTGTGAAAATGTGATGTGTCCTCGTTGTGTTTTAGGGCTTTGTGTGTTGCAGGCGCTAAGCCTACCCCCACAAGTGAGGTACCATTTTTATTGGGAGACATGGGGAATTGCTGTGAGAAAGGAAATTTGTGGCTCCTCTCTGATTCCAGAACTTTCTGTCACCGAAATGAGAGGAGATTTGTGGCTCCTCTCTGATTCCAGAACTTTCTGTCACCGAAATGTGAGGAAAAAGTGTTTTTTTGGCCAAATTTTGAGGTTTGCAGAGGATTCTGGGTAACAGAATCTGGTCAGAGCCACACAAGTCACCCCATCCTGGATTCCCCTAGGTGTCTAGTTTTCAAAACTTCGCAGTTTTGCTAGGTTTCCCTAGGTGCCGGCTGAGCTAGAGGCCAAAATCCATAGCTAGGTGCTTTGCAAAAAACAGCTCTGTTTTCTTTGTGAAAATTTGATGTGTCCACGTTGTGTTTTGGGACTTTTCCTGTCGCAGGCTCTAGGCCTAGCCCCACAAGTGAGGTACCATTTTTATCAGGAGACAAGGGAAAATGCTGGGAGAAAGGACATTTGTGGCTCCCCTCTGATTCCAGAACTTTCTGTCACCGAAATGAGAGGAATAAGTGTTTTTTTGGCCAAATTTTGAGGTTTGCAGAAGATTCCGCGTAACAGAATCTGGTCAGAGCCCCACAAGTCACCCCATCTTGGATTCCCCTAGGTGTCTAGTTTTCAAAACTGTGCAGGTTTACTAGGTTTCTCTAGGTGCCGGCTGAGCTAGAGGCCAAAATCTACAGCTAGGCACTTTCCAAAAAACAGCTCTGATTTCTTTGTGAAAATGTGATGTGACCACATTGTGTTTTGGGGCTTTTCCTGTTGCGGGCGCTAGGCCTACCCCCACAAGTGAGGTACCATTTTTATCGGGAGACATGGGGAAACGCTGGGTGGGAGGAAATTTGTGGCTCCTCTCTGATTCCAGAACTTTCTGTCACTGAAATGAGTGGAAAAAGTGTTTTTTTGGCCAAATTTTGAGGTTTGCAGAGGATTCTGGGTAACAGAATCTAGTCAGAGCCCCACAAGTCACCCCATCTTGGATTCCCATAGGTGTCTAGTTTTCAAAAGTGCGCAGTTTTGCTAGGTTTCCCTACGTGCTGGCTGAGCTAGAGGCCAAAATCCATAGATAGGTGCTTTGCAAAAAACAGCTCTGTTTTCTTTGTGAAAATTTGATGTGTCCACGTTGTGTTTTGGGACTTTTCCTGTCGCAGGCTCTAGGCCTAGCCCCACAAGTGAGGTACCATTTTTATCAGGAGACAAGGGAAAATGCTGGGAGAAAGGAAATTTGTGGCTCCCCTCTGACTCCAGAACTTTCTGTCACCGAAATGGGAGGAAAAAATGTTTTTTTGGCCAAATTTTGAGGTTTGCAGAGGATTCTGGGTAACAGAATCTGGTCAGAGCCCCACAAGTCACCCCATCCTGGATTCCCCTAGGTGTCTAGTTTTCAAAACTGTGCAGTTTTTCTAGGTTTCCCTAGGTGCTGGCTGAGCTAGATGCCAAAATCCATAGCTATGTGCTTTGCAAAAAACAGCTCTGTTTTCTTTGTGAAAATTTGATGTGTCCACGTTGTGTTTTGGGGCTTTTCCTGTTGCGGGCGCTAGGTCTACCCACACAAGTGAGGTGCCATTTTTATAGGGAGACATGGGGAACGCTTGGTGGAAGGAAAGTTGTGGCTCTTCTCTGATTCCAGAACTTTCTGTCACCGAAATGAGAGGAAAAAGTGTTTTTTTGGGCCAAATTTTGAGGTTTGCAATGGATTCTGGGTAACAGAACCTGGTCAGAACCCCACAACTCACCCAATCTTGGATTCACCTAGGTGTCTAGTTTTCAAAACTGTGCAGGTTTGCTAGGTTTTCCTAGGTGCCGGCTGAGCTAGAGGCCAAAATCTACAGCTAGGCACTTTCCAAAAAACAGCTCTGTTTTCTTTGTGAAAATGAGATGTGTCCACGTTGTGTTTTGGGGCTTTTCCTGTTGCGGGCGCTAGTCCTACCCCCACAAGTGAGGTACCATTTGTATCCGGAGACATGGGGAAACGCTGGGTGGAAGGAAATTTGTGGCTCCTCTCTGATTCCAGAACTTTTTGTCACTGAAATGTGAGGAAAAAGTGTTTTTTTTTGGCCCAATTTTGATGTTTGCAAAGGATTCTGGGTAACAGAACCTTGTCAGAACCCCACAAGTCACCCCATCTTGGATTCCCCAGGTGTCTAGTTTTTAAAACTGTGCAGGTTTGCTAGGTTTCCTTAGGTGTCGGCTGAGCTAGATGCCAAAATCCACAGCTAGGCACTTTGCAAAAAACAGCTCTGTTTTCTTTGTGAAAATGTGATGTGTCC
Source organism: Pleurodeles waltl (assembly GCF_031143425.1). Lineage (NCBI taxonomy): Eukaryota > Metazoa > Chordata > Amphibia > Caudata > Salamandridae > Pleurodeles > Pleurodeles waltl. The sequence goes on along the minus strand of NC_090446.1, from coordinate 629,973,972 downwards.
ACATTGTGTTTTGGGGCTTTTCCTGTCGGTGGCACGAGGCTTACCCCCACAAGTGAGGTACCATTTTTATCGGGAGACATGGGGGAACGCGGGGTGGAAGGAAATTTATGGCTCCTCTCTGATTCCAGAACTTTCTGTCACCAAAATGAGAGGAAAAAGTGTTTTTTTTGGCCAAATTTTGAGGTTTGCAGAGGATTCTGAGTAACATAATCTGGTCAGAGCCACACAAGTCACCCCATCTTGGATTCCCCTAGGTGTCTAGTTTTCAAAACTGTGCAGGTTTACTAGGTTTCTCTAGGTGCCGGCTGAGCTAGAGGCCAAAATCTACAGCTAGGCACTTTCCAAAAAACAGCTCTGATTTCTTTGTGAAAATATGATGTGACCACGTTGTGTTTTGGGGCTTTTCCTGTTGCGGGCGCTAGGCCTACCCCCACAAGTGAGGTACCATTTTTATCGGGAGACATGGGGAAACGCTGGGTGGGATGAAATTTGTGGCTCCTCTCTGATTCCAGAACTTTCTGTCACTGAAATGAGTGGAAAAAGTGTTTTTTTGGCCCAATTTTGAGGTTTGCAGAGGATTCTGAGTAACATAATCTGGTCAGAGCCACACAAGTCACCCCATCTTGGATTCCCCTTGGTGTCTAGTTTTCAAAACTGCGCAGTTTTGCTAGGTTTCCCTAGGTGCCGGCTGAGCTAGAGGCCAAAATCTACAGCTAGGCACTTTGCAAAAAACAGCTCTGTTTTCTTTGTGAAAATGTGATGTGTCCTCGTTGTGTTTTAGGGGTTTGTGTGTTGCAGGCGCTAAGCCTACCCCCACAAGTGAGGTACCATTTTTATTGGGAGACATTGGGAATTGCTGTGAGAAAGGAAATTTGTGGCTCCTCTCTGATTCCAGAACTTTCTGTCACCGAAATGAGAGGAGATTTGTGGCTCCTCTCTGATTCCAGAACTTTCTGTCACCGAAATGAGAGGAAAAAGTGTTTTTTTTGGCCAAATTTTGAGGTTTGCAGAGGATTCTGGGTAACAGAATCTGGTCAGAGCCACACAAGTCACCCCATCTTGGATTCCCCTTGGTGTCTAGTTTTCAAAACTGCGCAGTTTTGCTCGGTTTACTTAGGTGCCGGCTGAGCTAGAGGCCAAAATCTACAGCTAGGCACTTTCCATAAAACAGCTCTGTTTTCTTTGTGAAAATGTGATGTGTCCACGTTGTGTTTTGGGGCTTTTCCTGTTGCGGGCGCTAGTCCTACCCCCACAAGTAAGGTACCATTTGTATCTGGAGACATGGGGAAACGCTGGGTGGAAGGAAATTTGTGGCTCCTCTCTGATTCCAGAACTTTCTGTCACTGAAATGAGAGGGAAAAGTGTTTTTTTTTGGCCAAATTTTGAGGTTTGCAGAGGATTCTGGGTAACAGAATCTGGTCAGAGCCACACAAGTCACCCCATCTTGGATTCCCCTTGGTGTCTTGTTTTCAAAACTGCGCAGTTTTGCTAGGTTTCCCTCGGTGCCGGCTGAGCTAGAGGCCAAAATCTACATCTAGGCACTTTGCAAAAAACAGCTCTGTTTTCTTTGTGAAAATGTGATGTGTCCACGTTGTGTTTTAGGGCTTTTTCTGTTGCAGGCGCTAGGCCTACCCCCACAAGTGAGGTACCATTTTTATTAGGAGACATGGGGAATTGCTGTGAGAAAGGAAATTTGTGGCTCCTTTCTGATTCCAGAACTTTCTGTCACCGAAATGAGAGGAAATTTGTGGCTCCTCTCTGATTCCAGAACTTTCTGTCACTGAAATGAGAGGAAATAGTGTTTTTTTTGGCCAAATTTTGAGGTTTGCAGAGGATTCTGGGTAACAGAATCTGGTCAGAGCCCCACAAGTCACCCCATCTTGGATTCCTCTAGGTGTCTAGTTTTCAAAGCTGTGCAGGTATACTAGGTTTCTCTAGGTGCCGGCTGAGCTAGAGGCCAAAATCTACAGCTAGGCACTTTCCAAAAAACAGCTCTGATTTCTTTGTGAAAATGTGATATGACCACGTTGTGTTTTGGGGCTTTTCCTGTTGCGGGTGCTAGGCCTACCCCCACAAGTGAGGTACCATTTTTATCGGGAGACATGGGGAAACGCTGGGTGAAAGGAAATTTGTGGCTCCTCTCTGATTCCAGAACTTTCTGTCACTGAAATGAGTGGAAAAAGTGTTTTTTTGGCCCAATTTTGAGGTTTGCAGAGGATTCTGGGTAACAGAATCTAGTCAGAGCCCCACAAGTCACCCCATCTTGGATTCCCATAGGTGTCTAGTTTTCAAAACTGCGCAGTTTTGCTCGGTTTCCCTACGTGCTGTCTGAGCTAGAGGCCAAAATCCATAGATAGGTGCTTTGCAAAAAACAGCTCTGTTTTCTTTGTGAAAATTTGATGTGTCCACGTTGTGTTTTGGGACTTTTCCTGTCGCAGGCTCTAGGCCTAGCCCCACAAGTGAGGTACCATTTTTATCAGGAGACAAGGGAAAATGCTGGGAGAAAGGAAATTTGTGGCTCCCCTCTGACTCCAGAACTTTCTGTCACCGAAATGAGAGGAAAAAATGTTTTTTTGGCCAAATTTTGAGGTTTGCAGAGGATTCTGGGTAACAGAATCTGGTCAGAGCCACACAAGTCACCCCATCCTGGATTCCCCTAGGTGTCTAGTTTTCAAAACTGCGCAGTTTTTCTAGGTTTCCCTAGGTGCTGGCTGAGCTAGATGCCAAAATCCATAGCTATGTGCTTTGCAAAAAACAGCTCTGTTTTCTTTGTGAAAATTTGATGTGTCCACGTTGTGTTTTGGGGCTTTTCCTGTCGCGGGCGCTAGGCCTACCCACACAAGGGAGGTGCCATTTTTATAGGGAGACATGGGGAACGCTTGGTGGAAGGAAAGTTGTTGCTCTTCTCTGATTCCAGAACTTTCTGTCACCGAAATGAGAGGAAAAAGTGTTTTTTTGGGCCAAATTTTGAGGTTTGCAAAGGATTCTGGGTAACAGAACCTGGTCAGAACCCCACAACTCACCCAATCTTGGATTCGCCTAGGTGTCTAGTTTTCAAAACTTTGCAGGTTTGCTAGGTTTCCCTAGGTGCCGGCTGAGCTAGAGGCCAAAATCTACAGCTAGGCACTTTCCAAAAAACAGCTCTGTTTTCTTTGTGAAAATGTGATGTGTCCACATTGTGTTTTGGGGCTTTTCCTGTTGCGGGCGCTAGTCCTACCCCCACAACTGAGGTACCATTTGTATCCGGAGACATGGGGAAACGCTGGGTGGAAGGAAATTTGTGTCTCCTCTCTGATTCCAGAACTTTTTGTCACTGAAATGTGAGGAAAAAGTGTTTTTTTTTGTCCCAATTTTGATGTTTGCAAAGGATTCTGGGTAACAGAACCTTGTCAGAACCCCACAAGTCACCCCATCTTGGATTCCCCAGGTTTCTAGTTTTTAAAACTGTGCAGGTTTGCTAGGTTTCCTTAGGTGCCGGCTGAGCTAGATGCCAAAATCCACAGCTAGGCACTTTGCAAAAAACAGCTCTGTTTTCTTTGTGAAAATGTGATGTGTCCACGTTGTGTTTTGGGGCTTTTCCTGTCGATGGCACGAGGCTTACCCCCACAAGTGTGGTACCATTTTTATCGGGAAACATGGGGGAACGCGGGGTGGAAGGAAATTTGTGGCTCCTCTCTGATTCCAGAACTTTCTGTCACCGAAATGAGAGTGAAAAGTGTTTTTTTTGGCCAAATTTTGAGGTTTGCAGAGGATTCTGGGTAACATAATCTGGTCAGAGCCACACAAGTCACCCCATCTTGGATTCCCCTTGGTGACTAGTTTTCAAAACTGCGCAGTTTTGCTAGGTTTCTCTAGGTGCCGGCTGAGCTAGAGGCCAAAATCTACAGCTAGGCACTTTCCATAAAACAGCTCTGTTTTCTTTGTGAAAATATGATGTGTCCACGTTGTGTTTTGGGGCTTTTCCTTTTTGTGGGCGCTAGTCCTACCCCCACAAGTAAGGAACCATTTGTATCCGGAGACATGGGGAAACGCTGGGTGGAAGGAAATTTGTGGCTCCTCTCTGATTCCAGAACTTTCTGTCACTGAAATGAGAGGAAAAAGTGTTTTTTTTTGGCCAAATTTTGAGGTTTGCAGAGGATTCTGGGTAACAGAATCTGGTCAGAGCCACACAAGTCACCCCATCTTGGATTCCCCTTGGTGTCTAGTTTTCAAAACTGCGCAGTTTTGCTAGGTTTCCCTTGGTGCCGGCTGAGCTAGAGGCCAAAATCTACATCTAGTCACTTTCCAAAAAACAGCTCTGTTTTCTTTGTGAAAATGTGATGTGTCCACGTTGTGTTTTAGGGCTTTTTCTGTTGCAGGCGCAAGGCCTACCCCCACAAGTGAGGTACCATTTTTATTGGGAGACATGGGGAATTGCTGTGAGAAAGGAAATTTGTGGCTCCTCTCTGATTCCAGAACTTTCTGTCACCGAAATGAGAGGAAATTTGTGGCTCCTCTCTGATTCCAGAACTTTCTGTCACCGAAATGAGAGGAAATAGTGTTTTTTTGGCCAAATTTTGAGGTTTGCAGAGGATTCTGGGTAACAGAATCTGGTCAGAGCCACACAAGTCACCCCATCTTGGATTCCCCTTGGTGTCTAGTTTTCAAAACTGCGCAATTTTGCTAGGTTTCCTTAGGTGCCGGCTGAGCTAGATACCAAAATCCACAGCTAGGCACTTTGCAAAAAACAGCTCTGTTTTCTTTGTGAAAATGTGATGTGTCCACGTTGTGTTTTGGGGCTTTTCCTGTTGCGGGTGCTAGGCCTACCCCCACAAGTGAGGTACCATTTTTATCGGGAGACATGGGGGAGCGCGGGGTGGAAGTAAATTTGTTGCTCCTCTCTGATTCCAGAACTTTCTGTCACTGAAATGAGTGGAAAAAGTGTTTTTTTGGCCCAATTTTGAGGTTTGCAGAGGATTCTGGGTAACAGAATCTAGTCAGAGCCCCACAAGTCACCCCATCTTGGATTCCCATAGGTGTCTATTTTTCAAAACTGCGCAGTTTTGCTAGGTTTCCCTACGTGCTGTCTGAGCTAGAGGCCAAAATCCATAGATAGGTGCTTTGCAAAAAACAGCTCTGTTTTCTTTGTGAAAATTTGATGTGTCCACGTTGTGTTTTGGGACTTTTCCTGTCGCAGGCTCTAGGCCTAGCCCCACAAGTGAGGTACCATTTTTATCAGGAGACAAGGGAAAATGCTGGGAGAAAGGAAATTTGTGGCTCCCCTCTGACTCCAGAACTTTCTGTCACCGAAATGAGAGGAAAAAATGTTTTTTTGGCCAAATTTTGAGGTTTGCAGAGGATTCTGGGTAACAGAATCTGGTCAGAGCCACACAAGTCACCCCATCCTGGATTCCCCTAGGTGTCTAGTTTTCAAAACTGCGCAGTTTTTCTAGGTTTCCCTAGGTGCTGGCTGAGCTAGATGCCAAAATCCATAGCTATGTGCTTTGCAAAAAACAGCTCTGTTTTCTTTGTGAAAATTTGATGTGTCCACGTTGTGTTTTGGGGCTTTTCCTGTCGCGGGCGCTAGGCCTACCCACACAAGGGAGGTGCCATTTTTATAGGGAGACATGGGGAACGCTTGGTGGAAGGAAAGTTGTTGCTCTTCTCTGATTCCAGAACTTTCTGTCACCGAAATGAGAGGAAAAAGTGTTTTTTTGGGCCAAATTTTGAGGTTTGCAAAGGATTCTGGGTAACAGAACCTGGTCAGAACCCCACAACTCACCCAATCTTGGATTCGCCTAGGTGTCTAGTTTTCAAAACTTTGCAGGTTTGCTAGGTTTCCCTAGGTGCCGGCTGAGCTAGAGGCCAAAATCTACAGCTAGGCACTTTCCAAAAAACAGCTCTGTTTTCTTTGTGAAAATGTGATGTGTCCACATTGTGTTTTGGGGCTTTTCCTGTTGCGGGCGCTAGTCCTACCCCCACAACTGAGGTACCATTTGTATCCGGAGACATGGGGAAACGCTGGGTGGAAGGAAATTTGTGTCTCCTCTCTGATTCCAGAACTTTTTGTCACTGAAATGTGAGGAAAAAGTGTTTTTTTTTGTCCCAATTTTGATGTTTGCAAAGGATTCTGGGTAACAGAACCTTGTCAGAACCCCACAAGTCACCCCATCTTGGATTCCCCAGGTTTCTAGTTTTTAAAACTGTGCAGGTTTGCTAGGTTTCCTTAGGTGCCGGCTGAGCTAGATGCCAAAATCCACAGCTAGGCACTTTGCAAAAAACAGCTCTGTTTTCTTTGTGAAAATGTGATGTGTCCACGTTGTGTTTTGGGGCTTTTCCTGTCGATGGCACGAGGCTTACCCCCACAAGTGTGGTACCATTTTTATCGGGAAACATGGGGGAACGCGGGGTGGAAGGAAATTTGTGGCTCCTCTCTGATTCCAGAACTTTCTGTCACCGAAATGAGAGTGAAAAGTGTTTTTTTTGGCCAAATTTTGAGGTTTGCAGAGGATTCTGGGTAACATAATCTGGTCAGAGCCACACAAGTCACCCCATCTTGGATTCCCCTTGGTGACTAGTTTTCAAAACTGCGCAGTTTTGCTAGGTTTCTCTAGGTGCCGGCTGAGCTAGAGGCCAAAATCTACAGCTAGGCACTTTCCATAAAACAGCTCTGTTTTCTTTGTGAAAATATGATGTGTCCACGTTGTGTTTTGGGGCTTTTCCTTTTTGTGGGCGCTAGTCCTACCCCCACAAGTAAGGAACCATTTGTATCCGGAGACATGGGGAAACGCTGGGTGGAAGGAAATTTGTGGCTCCTCTCTGATTCCAGAACTTTCTGTCACTGAAATGAGAGGAAAAAGTGTTTTTTTTTGGCCAAATTTTGAGGTTTGCAGAGGATTCTGGGTAACAGAATCTGGTCAGAGCCACACAAGTCACCCCATCTTGGATTCCCCTTGGTGTCTAGTTTTCAAAACTGCGCAGTTTTGCTAGGTTTCCCTTGGTGCCGGCTGAGCTAGAGGCCAAAATCTACATCTAGTCACTTTCCAAAAAACAGCTCTGTTTTCTTTGTGAAAATGTGATGTGTCCACGTTGTGTTTTAGGGCTTTTTCTGTTGCAGGCGCAAGGCCTACCCCCACAAGTGAGGTACCATTTTTATTGGGAGACATGGGGAATTGCTGTGAGAAAGGAAATTTGTGGCTCCTCTCTGATTCCAGAACTTTCTGTCACCGAAATGAGAGGAAATTTGTGGCTCCTCTCTGATTCCAGAACTTTCTGTCACCGAAATGAGAGGAAATAGTGTTTTTTTGGCCAAATTTTGAGGTTTGCAGAGGATTCTGGGTAACAGAATCTGGTCAGAGCCACACAAGTCACCCCATCTTGGATTCCCCTTGGTGTCTAGTTTTCAAAACTGCGCAATTTTGCTAGGTTTCCTTAGGTGCCGGCTGAGCTAGATACCAAAATCCACAGCTAGGCACTTTGCAAAAAACAGCTCTGTTTTCTTTGTGAAAATGTGATGTGTCCACGTTGTGTTTTGGGGCTTTTCCTGTTGCGGGTGCTAGGCCTACCCCCACAAGTGAGGTACCATTTTTATCGGGAGACATGGGGGAGCGCGGGGTGGAAGTAAATTTGTTGCTCCTCTCTGATTCCAGAACTTTCTGTCACTGAAATGAGTGGAAAAAGTGTTTTTTTGGCCCAATTTTGAGGTTTGCAGAGGATTCTGGGTAACAGAATCTAGTCAGAGCCCCACAAGTCACCCCATCTTGGATTCCCATAGGTGTCTAGTTTTCAAAACTGCGCAGTTTTGCTAGGTTTCCCTACGTGCTGTCTGAGCTAGAGGCCAAAATCCATAGATAGGTGCTTTGCAAAAAACAGCTCTGTTTTCTTTGTGAAAATTTGATGTGTCCACGTTGTGTTTTGGGACTTTTCCTGTCGCAGGCTCTAGGCCTAGCCCCACAAGTGAGGTACCATTTTTATCAGGAGACAAGGGAAAATGCTGGGAGAAAGGAAATTTGTGGCTCCCCTCTGACTCCAGAACTTTCTGTCACCGAAATGAGAGGAAAAAATGTTTTTTTGGCCAAATTTTGAGGTTTGCAGAGGATTCTGGGTAACAGAATCTGGTCAGAGCCACACAAGTCACCCCATCCTGGATTCCCCTAGGTGTCTAGTTTTCAAAACTGCGCAGTTTTTCTAGGTTTCCCTAGGTGCTGGCTGAGCTAGATGCCAAAATCCATAGCTATGTGCTTTGCAAAAAACAGCTCTGTTTTCTTTGTGAAAATTTGATGTGTCCACGTTGTGTTTTGGGGCTTTTCCTGTCGCGGGCGCTAGGCCTACCCACACAAGGGAGGTGCCATTTTTATAGGGAGACATGGGGAACGCTTGGTGGAAGGAAAGTTGTTGCTCTTCTCTGATTCCAGAACTTTCTGTCACCGAAATGAGAGGAAAAAGTGTTTTTTTGGGCCAAATTTTGAGGTTTGCAAAGGATTCTGGGTAACAGAACCTGGTCAGAACCCCACAACTCACCCAATCTTGGATTCGCCTAGGTGTCTAGTTTTCAAAACTTTGCAGGTTTGCTAGGTTTCCCTAGGTGCCGGCTGAGCTAGAGGCCAAAATCTACAGCTAGGCACTTTCCAAAAAACAGCTCTGTTTTCTTTGTGAAAATGTGATGTGTCCACATTGTGTTTTGGGGCTTTTCCTGTTGCGGGCGCTAGTCCTACCCCCACAACTGAGGTACCATTTGTATCCGGAGACATGGGGAAACGCTGGGTGGAAGGAAATTTGTGTCTCCTCTCTGATTCCAGAACTTTTTGTCACTGAAATGTGAGGAAAAAGTGTTTTTTTTTTGTCCCAATTTTGATGTTTGCAAAGGATTCTGGGTAACAGAACCTTGTCAGAACCCCACAAGTCACCCCATCTTGGATTCCCCAGGTTTCTAGTTTTTAAAACTGTGCAGGTTTGCTAGGTTTCCTTAGGTGCCGGCTGAGCTAGATGCCAAAATCCACAGCTAGGCACTTTGCAAAAAACAGCTCTGTTTTCTTTGTGAAAATGTGATGTGTCCACGTTGTGTTTTGGGGCTTTTCCTGTCGATGGCACGAGGCTTACCCCCACAAGTGTGGTACCATTTTTATCGGGAAACATGGGGGAACGCGGGGTGGAAGGAAATTTGTGGCTCCTCTCTGATTCCAGAACTTTCTGTCACCGAAATGAGAGTGAAAAGTGTTTTTTTTGGCCAAATTTTGAGGTTTGCAGAGGATTCTGGGTAACATAATCTGGTCAGAGCCACACAAGTCACCCCATCTTGGATTCCCCTTGGTGACTAGTTTTCAAAACTGCGCAGTTTTGCTAGGTTTCTCTAGGTGCCGGCTGAGCTAGAGGCCAAAATCTACAGCTAGGCACTTTCCATAAAACAGCTCTGTTTTCTTTGTGAAAATATGATGTGTCCACGTTGTGTTTTGGGGCTTTTCCTTTTTGTGGGCGCTAGTCCTACCCCCACAAGTAAGGAACCATTTGTATCCGGAGACATGGGGAAACGCTGGGTGGAAGGAAATTTGTGGCTCCTCTCTGATTCCAGAACTTTCTGTCACTGAAATGAGAGGAAAAAGTGTTTTTTTTTGGCCAAATTTTGAGGTTTGCAGAGGATTCTGGGTAACAGAATCTGGTCAGAGCCACACAAGTCACCCCATCTTGGATTCCCCTTGGTGTCTAGTTTTCAAAACTGCGCAGTTTTGCTAGGTTTCCCTTGGTGCCGGCTGAGCTAGAGGCCAAAATCTACATCTAGTCACTTTCCAAAAAACAGCTCTGTTTTCTTTGTGAAAATGTGATGTGTCCACGTTGTGTTTTAGGGCTTTTTCTGTTGCAGGCGCAAGGCCTACCCCCACAAGTGAGGTACCATTTTTATTGGGAGACATGGGGAATTGCTGTGAGAAAGGAAATTTGTGGCTCCTCTCTGATTCCAGAACTTTCTGTCACCGAAATGAGAGGAAATTTGTGGCTCCTCTCTGATTCCAGAACTTTCTGTCACCGAAATGAGAGGAAATAGTGTTTTTTTGGCCAAATTTTGAGGTTTGCAGAGGATTCTGGGTAACAGAATCTGGTCAGAGCCACACAAGTCACCCCATCTTGGATTCCCCTTGGTGTCTAGTTTTCAAAACTGCGCAATTTTGCTAGGTTTCCTTAGGTGCCGGCTGAGCTAGATACCAAAATCCACAGCTAGGCACTTTGCAAAAAACAGCTCTGTTTTCTTTGTGAAAATGTGATGTGTCCACGTTGTGTTTTGGGGCTTTTCCTGTCGGTGGCACTAGGCTTACCCCCACAAGTGAGGTACCATTTTTATCGGGAGACATGGGGGAGCGCGGGGTGGAAGTAAATTTGTTGCTCCTCTCTGATTCCAGAACTTTCTGTCACCGAAATGAGAGGGAAAAGAGTTTTTTTTGGCCAAATTTTGAGGTTTGCAGAGGATTCTGGGTAACAGAATCTGGTCAGAGCCCCTCAAGTCACCCCATCTTGGATTCCCCTAGGTGTCTAGTTTTCAAAACTGCGCACTTTTGCTAGGTTTCCCTAGGAGACGGCTGAGCTAGAGGCCAAAATCCATAGCTATGTGCTTTGCAAAAAACAGCTCTGTTTTCTTTGTGAAAATTTGATGTGTCCACGTTGTGTTTTGGGGCTTTTCCTGTCGCGGGCGCTAGGCCTACCCACACAAGGGAGGTGCCATTTTTATAGGGAGACATGGGGAACGCTTTGTGGAAGGAAAGTTGTGGCTCTTCTCTGATTGCAGAACTTTCTGTCACCGAAATGAGAGGAAAAAGTGTTTTTTTGGGCCAAATTTTGAGATTTGCAAAGGATTCTGGGTAACAGAACCTGGTCAGAACCCCACAAGTCACCCAATCTTGGATTCACCTAGGTGTCTAGTTTTCAAAACTGTGCAGGTTTGCTAGGTTTCCCTAGGTGCCGCCTGAGCTAGAGGCCAAAATCTACAGCTAGGCACTTTCCAAAAAACAGCTCTGTTTTCTTTGTGAAGATGTGATGTGTCCACGTTGTGTTTTGGGGCTTTTCCTGTTGCGGACGCTAGTCCTACCCCCACAAGTGAGGTACCATTTGTATCCGGAGACATGGGGAAATGCTGGGTGGAAGGAAATTTGTGGCTCCTCTCTGATTCCATAACTTTCTGTCACTGAAATGAGAGGAAAAAGGTTTTTTTTTGGCCCAATTTTGAGGTTTGCAAAGGATTCTGGGTAACAGAACCTTGTCAGAACCCCACAAGTCACCCCATCTCGGATTCCACAGGTGTCTAGTTTTTAAAACTGTGCAGGTTTGCTAGGTTTCCTTAGGTGCCGGTGGAGCTAGATGCCAAAATTCACAGCTAGGTACTTTGCAAAAAACAGCTCTGTTTTCTTTGTGAAAATGTGATGTGTCCACGTTGTGTTTTGGGGCTTTTCTTGTCGGTGGCACTAGGCCTACCCCCACAAGTGAGGTACCATTTTTATCAGTAGACGTGGTGGAACGCGGGGTGGAAGGAAATTTGTGGCTCCTCTCTGATTCCAGAACTTTCTGTCACCGAAATGAGAGGAAAAAGTGTTTTTTTGGCCAAATTTTGAGGTTTGCAGAGGATTCTGGGTAACAGAATCTGGTCAGAGCCACACAAGTCACCCCATCCTGGATTCCCCTTGGTGTCTAGTTTTCAAAACTGCGCAGTTTTGCTAGGTTTCCCTAGGTGCCGGCTGAGCTAGAGGCCAAAATCTACAGCTAGGCACTTTGCAAAAAACAGCTCTGTTTTCTTTGTGAAGATGTGATGTGTCCACGTTGTGTTTTGGGGCTTTTCCTGTTGCGGACGCTAGTCCTACCCCCACAAGTGAGGTACCATTTGTATCCGGAGACATGGGGAAACGCTGGGTGGAAGGAAATTTGTGGCTCCTCTCTGATTCTATAACTTTCTGTCACTGAAATGAGAGGAAAAAGTGTTTTATTTGGCCAAATTTTGAGGTTTGCAGAAGATTCTGGGTAACAAAATCTGGTCAGACCTCCACAAGTCACCCCATCTTGGATTCCCCTAGGAGGTGTCTAGTTTTCAAAACTGTGAAGTTTTGCTAGGTTTCCCTAGGTGCGGGCTGAGCTAGAGGCCAAAATCCATAGCTAGGTGCTTTGCAAAAAACAGCTCTGTTTTCCTTGTGAAAATTTGATGTGGCCACATTGTGTTTTGGGGCTTTTCTTGTCGCGGGCGCCAGGCCTACCCACACAAGTGAGGTGCCATTTTTATAGGGAGACATGGGGGAACGTTGGGTGGAAGGAAATTTGTGGCTCTTCTCTGATTCCAGAACTTTCTGTCACTGAAATGAGAGGAAAAAGTGTTTTTTTGGCCAAATTTTGAGGTTTGCAGAGGATTCTGGGTAACAGAATCTGGTCAGAGCCCCACAAGTCACCCCATCTTGGATTCCCCTAGGTGTCTAGTTTTCAAAACTGCGCAGTTTTGCTAGGTTTCTCCAGGTGCCGGCTGAGCTAGAGGCCAAAATCCATAGCTATGTGCTTTGCAAAAAACAGCTCTGTTTTCTTTGTGAAAATTTGATGTGTCCACGTTGTGTTTTGGTGCTTTTCCTGTTGCGGGCGCTAGGCCTACCCACACAAGTGAGGTGCCATTTTTATAGGGAGACATGGGGAACGCTGGGTGGAAGGAAAGTTGTGGCTCTTCTCTGATTCCAGAACTTTCTGTCACCGAAATGAGAGGAAAAAGTGTTTTTTTTGGGCCAAATTTTGAGATTTGCAAAGGATTCTGGGTAACAGAATCTGGTCAGAGCCCCACAAGTCACCCCTTCCTGGATTCCCCTAGGTTTCAAAACTGCGCAATTTTGCTAGGTTTCCCTAGGTGCCGGCTGAGCTAGAGTACAAAATCTACAGCTAGGCACTTTGCAAAAAACAGCTCTGTTTTCTTTGTGAAAATGTGATGTGTCCACGTTGTGTTTTAGGGCTTTTCCTGTTGCGGGCGGTAGGCCTACCCCCACAAGTGAGGTACCATTTTTATCAGGAGACATGGGGAAATGCTGGGTGGAAGGAAATTTGTGGCTCCTCTCTGATTCCAGAACTTTCTGTCACCGAAATGAGAGGAAAAAGTGTTTTTTTTGGCCAAATTTTGAGGTTTGCAGAGGATTCTGGGTAACAGAATCTGGTCAGAGCCCCACAAGTCACCCCTTCCTGGATTGCCCTAGGTGTCTAGTTTTCAAAACTGCGCAGTTTTGCCAGGTTTCCCTAGGTGCCGGCTGAGCTAGAGGCCAAACTCCATAGATAGGTGCTTTGCAAAAAACAGCTCTGTTTTCTTTGTGAAAATGTGATGTGTCCACGTTGTGTTTTAGGGCTTTTTCTGTTGTAGGCGCTAGGCTTACCCCCACAAGTGAGGTACCATTTTTATCGGGAGACATGGGAGAACGCGGGGTGGAAGGAAATTTGTGGCTCCTCTCTGATTCCAGAACTTTCTGTCACCGAAATGAGAGGAAAAAGTGGTTTATTTTGGCCAAATTTTGAGGTTTGCAGAGGGTTCTGGGTAACAGAATCTGGTCAGAGCCCCACAAGTCACCCCTTCCTGGATGGCCCTAGGTGTCTAGTTCTCAAAACTGCGCAGTTTTGCCAGGTTTCCCTAGGTGCCGGCTGAGCTAGAGGCCAAAATCTACAGCTAGGCACTTTGCAAAAAACAGCTCTGTTTTCTTTGTGAAAATGTGATGTGTCCACGTTGTGTTTTAGGGCTTTTTCTGTTGCAGGCGCTAGGCCTACCCCCACAAGTGAGGTAATATTTTTATTGGGAGACATGGGGAATTGCTGGGAGAAAGGAAATTTTTGGCTCCTCTCTGATTCCAGAACTTTCTGTCACCGAAATGAGAGGAAAAAGTGTTTTTTTTGGCCAAATGTTGAGGTTTGCAGATGATTCTGTCTAACAGAATCTGGTCAGAGCCCCACAAGTCACCCCATCTTGGATTCCCCTAGGTGTCTAGTTTTCAAAACTGTGCAGGTTTGCTAGGTTTCCCTAGGTGCCGGCTGAGCTAGAGCCCAAAATCTACATCTAGGCACTTTGCAAAAAACAGCTCTGTTTTCTTTGTGAAAATGTGATGTGTCCACGTTGTGTTTTAGGGCTTTTTCTGTTGCAGGCGCTAGGCCTACCCCCACAAGTGAGGTACCATTTTTATTAGGAGACATGGGGAATTGCTGTGAGAAAGGAAATTTGTGGCTCCTTTCTGATTCCAGAACTTTCTGTCACCGAAATGAGAGGAAATTTGTGGCTCCTCTCTGATTCCAGAACTTTCTGTCACTGAAATGAGAGGAAATAGTGTTTTTTTTGGCCAAATTTTGAGGTTTGCAGAGGATTCTGGGTAACAGAATCTGGTCAGAGCCCCACAAGTCACCCCATCTTGGATTCCTCTAGGTGTCTAGTTTTCAAAGCTGTGCAGGTATACTAGGTTTCTCTAGGTGCCGGCTGAGCTAGAGGCCAAAATCTACAGCTAGGCACTTTCCAAAAAACAGCTCTGATTTCTTTGTGAAAATGTGATATGACCACGTTGTGTTTTGGGGCTTTTCCTGTTGCGGGTGCTAGGCCTACCCCCACAAGTGAGGTACCATTTTTATCGGGAGACATGGGGAAACGCTGGGTGAAAGGAAATTTGTGGCTCCTCTCTGATTCCAGAACTTTCTGTCACTGAAATGAGTGGAAAAAGTGTTTTTTTGGCCCAATTTTGAGGTTTGCAGAGGATTCTGGGTAACAGAATCTAGTCAGAGCCCCACAAGTCACCCCATCTTGGATTCCCATAGGTGTCTAGTTTTCAAAACTGCGCAGTTTTGCTAGGTTTCCCTACGTGCTGTCTGAGCTAGAGGCCAAAATCCATAGATAGGTGCTTTGCAAAAAACAGCTCTGTTTTCTTTGTGAAAATTTGATGTGTCCACGTTGTGTTTTGGGACTTTTCCTGTCGCAGGCTCTAGGCCTAGCCCCACAAGTGAGGTACCATTTTTATCAGGAGACAAGGGAAAATGCTGGGAGAAAGGAAATTTGTGGCTCCCCTCTGACTCCAGAACTTTCTGTCACCGAAATGAGAGGAAAAAATGTTTTTTTGGCCAAATTTTGAGGTTTGCAGAGGATTCTGGGTAACAGAATCTGGTCAGAGCCACACAAGTCACCCCATCCTGGATTCCCCTAGGTGTCTAGTTTTCAAAACTGCGCAGTTTTTCTAGGTTTCCCTAGGTGCTGGCTGAGCTAGATGCCAAAATCCATAGCTATGTGCTTTGCAAAAAACAGCTCTGTTTTCTTTGTGAAAATTTGATGTGTCCACGTTGTGTTTTGGGGCTTTTCCTGTCGCGGGCGCTAGGCCTACCCACACAAGGGAGGTGCCATTTTTATAGGGAGACATGGGGAACGCTTGGTGGAAGGAAAGTTGTTGCTCTTCTCTGATTCCAGAACTTTCTGTCACCGAAATGAGAGGAAAAAGTGTTTTTTTGGGCCAAATTTTGAGGTTTGCAAAGGATTCTGGGTAACAGAACCTGGTCAGAACCCCACAACTCACCCAATCTTGGATTCGCCTAGGTGTCTAGTTTTCAAAACTTTGCAGGTTTGCTAGGTTTCCCTAGGTGCCGGCTGAGCTAGAGGCCAAAATCTACAGCTAGGCACTTTCCAAAAAACAGCTCTGTTTTCTTTGTGAAAATGTGATGTGTCCACATTGTGTTTTGGGGCTTTTCCTGTTGCGGGCGCTAGTCCTACCCCCACAACTGAGGTACCATTTGTATCCGGAGACATGGGGAAACGCTGGGTGGAAGGAAATTTGTGTCTCCTCTCTGATTCCAGAACTTTTTGTCACTGAAATGTGAGGAAAAAGTGTTTTTTTTTGGCCCAATTTTGATGTTTGCAAAGGATTCTGGGTAACAGAACCTTGTCAGAACCCCACAAGTCACCCCATCTTGGATTCCCCAGGTTTCTAGTTTTTAAAACTGTGCAGGTTTGCTAGGTTTCCTTAGGTGCCGGCTGAGCTAGATGCCAAAATCCACAGCTAGGCACTTTGCAAAAAACAGCTCTGTTTTCTTTGTGAAAATGTGATGTGTCCACGTTGTGTTTTGGGGCTTTTCCTGTCGATGGCACGAGGCTTACCCCCACAAGTGTGGTACCATTTTTATCGGGAAACATGGGGGAACGCGGGGTGGAAGGAAATTTGTGGCTCCTCTCTGATTCCAGAACTTTCTGTCACCGAAATGAGAGTGAAAAGTGTTTTTTTTGGCCAAATTTTGAGGTTTGCAGAGGATTCTGGGTAACATAATCTGGTCAGAGCCACACAAGTCACCCCATCTTGGATTCCCCTTGGTGACTAGTTTTCAAAACTGCGCAGTTTTGCTAGGTTTCTCTAGGTGCCGGCTGAGCTAGAGGCCAAAATCTACAGCTAGGCACTTTCCATAAAACAGCTCTGTTTTCTTTGTGAAAATGTGATGTGTCCACGTTGTGTTTTGGGGCTTTTCCTTTTTGCGGGCGCTAGTCCTACCCCCACAAGTAAGGTACCATTTGTATCCGGAGACATGGGGAAACGCTGGGTGGAAGGAAATTTGTGGCTCCTCTCTGATTCCAGAACTTTCTGTCACTGAAATGAGAGGAAAAAGTGTTTTTTTTTGGCCAAATTTTGAGGTTTGCAGAGGATTCTGGGTAACAGAATCTGGTCAGAGCCACACAAGTCACCCCATCTTGGATTCCCCTTGGTGTATAGTTTTCAAAACTGCGCAGTTTTGCTAGGTTTCCCTCGGTGCCGGCTGAGCTAGAGGCCAAAATCTACATCTAGTCACTTTCCAAAAAACAGCTCTGTTTTCTTTGTGAAAATGTGATGTGTCCACGTTGTGTTTTAGGGCTTTTTCTGTTGCAGGCGCAAGGCCTACCCCCACAAGTGAGGTACCATTTTTATTGGGAGACATGGGGAATTGCTGTGAGAAAGGAAATTTGTGGCTCCTCTCTGATTCCAGAACTTTCTGTCACCGAAATGAGAGGAAATTTGTGGCTCCTCTCTGATTCCAGAACTTTCTGTCACCGAAATGAGAGGAAATAGTGTTTTTTTGGCCAAATTTTGAGGTTTGCAGAGGATTCTGGGTAACAGAATCTGGTCAGAGCCACACAAGTCACCCCATCTTGGATTCCCCTTGGTGTCTAGTTTTCAAAACTGCGCAATTTTGCTAGGTTTCCTTAGGTGCCGGCTGAGCTAGATACCAAAATCCACAGCTAGGCACTTTGCAAAAAACAGCTCTGTTTTCTTTGTGAAAATGTGATGTGTCCACGTTGTGTTTTGGGGCTTTTCCTGTCGGTGGCACTAGGCTTACCCCCACAAGTGAGGTACCATTTTTATCGGGAGACATGGGGGAGCGCGGGGTGGAAGTAAATTTGTTGCTCCTCTCTGATTCCAGAACTTTCTGTCACCGAAATGAGAGGGAAAAGAGTTTTTTTTGGCCAAATTTTGAGGTTTGCAGAGGATTCTGGGTAACAGAATCTGGTCAGAGCCCCTCAAGTCACCCCATCTTGGATTCCCCTAGGTGTCTAGTTTTCAAAACTGCGCACTTTTGCTAGGTTTCCCTAGGTGACGGCTGAGCTAGAGGCCAAAATCCATAGCTATGTGCTTTGCAAAAAACAGCTCTGTTTTCTTTGTGAAAATTTGATGTGTCCACGTTGTGTTTTGGGGCTTTTCCTGTCGCGGGCGCTAGGCCTACCCACACAAGTGAGCTGCCATTTTTATAGGGAGACATGGGGAACGTTTTGTGGAAGGAAAGTTGTGGCTCTTCTCTGATTGCAGAACTTTCTGTCACCAAAATGAGAGGAAAAAGTGTTTTTTTGGGCCAAATTTTGAGATTTGCAAAGGATTCTGGGTAACAGAACCTGGTCAGAACCCCACAAGTCACCCAATCTTGGATTCACCTAGGTGTCTAGTTTTCAAAACTGTGCAGGTTTGCTAGGTTTCCCTAGGTGCCGCCTGAGCTGGAGGCCAAAATCTACAGCTAGGCACTTTCCAAAAAACAGCTCTGTTTTCTTTGTGAAGATGTGATGTGTCCACGTTGTGTTTTGGGGCTTTTCCTGTTGCGGACGCTAGTCCTACCCCCACAAGTGAGGTACCATTTGTATCCGGAGACATGGGGAAATGCTGGGTGGAAGGAAATTTGTGGCTCCTCTCTGATTCCATAACTTTCTGTCACTGAAATGAGAGGAAAAAGGTTTTTTTTTGGCCCAATTTTGAGGTTTGCAAAGGATTCTGGGTAACAGAACCTTGTCAGAACCCCACAAGTCACCCCATCTTGGATTCCACAGGTGTCTAGTTTTTAAAACTGTGCAGGTTTGCTAGGTTTCCTTAGGTGCCGGTGGAGCTAGATGCCAAAATTCACAGCTAGGTACTTTGCAAAAAACAGATCTGTTTTCTTTGTGAAAATGTTATGTGTCCACGTTGTGTTTTGGGGCTTTTCCTGTCGGTGGCACTAGGCTCACCCCCACAAGTGAGGTACCATTTTTATCAGTAGACGTGGTGGAACGCGGGGTGGAAGGAAATTTGTGGCTCCTCTCTGATTCCAGAACTTTCTGTCACCGAAATGAGAGGAAAAAGTGTTTTTTTGGCCAAATTTTGAGGTTTGCAGAGGATTCTGGGTAACAGAATCTGGTCAGAGCCACACAAGTCACCCCATCCTGGATTCCCCTTGGTGTCTAGTTTTCAAAACTGCGCAGTTTTGCTAGGTTTCCCTAGGTGCCGGCTGAGCTAGAGGCCAAAATCTACAGCTAGGCACTTTGCAAAAAACAGCTCTGTTTTCTTTGTGAAGATGTGATGTGTCCACGTTGTGTTTTGGGGCTTTTCCTGTTGCGGACGCTAGTCCTACCCCCACAAGTGAGGTACCATTTGTATCCGGAGACATGGGGAAACGCTGGGTGGAAGGAAATTTGTGGCTCCTCTCTGATTCTATAACTTTCTGTCACTGAAATGAGAGGAAAAAGTGTTTTATTTGGCCAAATTTTGAGGTTTGCAGAAGATTCTGGGTAGCAAAATCTGGTCAGACCTCCACAAGTCACCCCATCTTGGATTCCCCTAGGAGGTGTCTAGTTTTCAAAACTGTGAAGTTTTGCTAGGTTTCCCTAGGTGCGGGCTGAGCTAGAGGCCAAAATCCATAGCTAGGTGCTTTGCAAAAAACAGCTCTGTTTTCCTTGTGAAAATTTGATGTGGCCACATTGTGTTTTGGGGCTTTTCTTGTCGCGGGCGCCAGGCCTACCCACACAAGTGAGGTGCCATTTTTATAGGGAGACATGGGGGAACGTTGGGTGGAAGGAAATTTGTGGCTCTTCTCTGATTCCAGAACTTTCTGTCACTGAAATGAGAGGAAAAAGTGTTTTTTTGGCCAAATTTTGAGGTTTGCAGAGGATTCTGGGTAACAGAATCTGGTCAGAGCCCCACAAGTCACCCCATCTTGGATTCCCCTAGGTGTCTAGTTTTCAAAACTGCGCAGTTTTGCTAGGTTTCTCCAGGTGCCGGCTGAGCTAGAGGCCAAAATCCATAGCTATGTGCTTTGCAAAAAACAGCTCTGTTTTCTTTGTGAAAATTTGATGTGTCCACGTTGTGTTTTGGTGCTTTTCCTGTTGCGGGCGCTAGGCCTACCCACACAAGTGAGGTGCCATTTTTATAGGGAGACATGGGGAACGCTGGGTGGAAGGAAAGTTGTGGCTCTTCTCTGATTCCAGAACTTTCTGTCACCGAAATGAGAGGAAAAAGTGTTTTTTTTGGGCCAAATTTTGAGATTTGCAAAGGATTCTGGGTAACAGAATCTGGTCAGAGCCCCACAAGTCACCCCTTCCTGGATTCCCCTAGGTTTCAAAACTGCGCAATTTTGCTAGGTTTCCCTAGGTGCCGGCTGAGCTAGAGTACAAAATCTACAGCTAGGCACTTTGCAAAAAACAGCTCTGTTTTCTTTGTGAAAATGTGATGTGTCCACGTTGTGTTTTAGGGCTTTTCCTGTTGCGGGCGGTAGGCCTACCCCCACAAGTGAGGTACCATTTTTATCAGGAGACATGGGGAAATGCTGGGTGGAAGGAAATTTGTGGCTCCTCTCTGATTCCAGAACTTTCTGTCACCGAAATGAGAGGAAAAAGTGTTTTTTTTGGCCAAATTTTGAGGTTTGCAGAGGATTCTGGGTAACAGAATCTGGTCAGAGCCCCACAAGTCACCCCTTCCTGGATTGCCCTAGGTGTCTAGTTTTCAAAACTGCGCAGTTTTGCCAGGTTTCCCTAGGTGCCGGCTGAGCTAGAGGCCAAACTCCATAGATAGGTGCTTTGCAAAAAACAGCTCTGTTTTCTTTGTGAAAATGTGATGTGTCCACGTTGTGTTTTAGGGCTTTTTCTGTTGTAGGCGCTAGGCTTACCCCCACAAGTGAGGTACCATTTTTATCGGGAGACATGGGAGAACGCGGGGTGGAAGGAAATTTGTGGCTCCTCTCTGATTCCAGAACTTTCTGTCACCGAAATGAGAGGAAAAAGTGGTTTATTTTGGCCAAATTTTGAGGTTTGCAGAGGGTTCTGGGTAACAGAATCTGGTCAGAGCCCCACAAGTCACCCCTTCCTGGATGGCCCTAGGTGTCTAGTTCTCAAAACTGCGCAGTTTTGCCAGGTTTCCCTAGGTGCCGGCTGAGCTAGAGGCCAAAATCTACAGCTAGGCACTTTGCAAAAAACAGCTCTGTTTTCTTTGTGAAAATGTGATGTGTCCACGTTGTGTTTTAGGGCTTTTTCTGTTGCAGGCGCTAGGCTTACCCCCACAAGTGAGGTACCATTTTTATCGGGAGACATGGGGGAACGCAGGGTGGAAGGAAATTTGTGGCTCCTCTCTGATTCCAGAACTTTCTGTCACCGAAATGAGAGGAAAAAGTAGGTTTTTTTGGCCACATTTTGAGGTTTGTAGAGGATTCTGGGTAACAGAATCTGGTCAGAGCCACACAAGTAACCCCATCTTGGATTCCCCTTGGTGTCTAGTTTTCAAAATTGCCAGCTTTGCTAGGTTTCCCTAGGTGCCGGCTGAGCTAGAGGCCAAAATTTACAGCTAGGCACTTTGCAAAAAACAGCTCTGTTTTCTTTGTGAAAATGTGATGTGTCCACGTTGTGTTTTAGGGCTTTTTCTGTTGCAGGCGCTAGGCCTACCCCCACAAGTGAGGTAATATTTTTATTGGGAGACATGGGGAATTGCTGGGAGAAAGGACATTTTTGGCTCCTCTCTGATTCCAGAACTTTCTGTCACCGAAATGAGAGGAAAAAGTGTTTTTTTTGGCCAAATGTTGAGGTTTGCAGATGATTCTGTCTAACAGAATCTGGTCAGAGCCCCACAAGTCACCCCATCTTGGATTCCCCTAGGTGTCTAGTTTTCAAAACTGTGCAGGTTTGCGAGGTTTCTCTAGGTGCCGGATGAGCTAGAGGCCAAAATCTACAGCTAGGCACTTTCCAAAAAACAGCTCTGTTTTCTTTGTGAAAATGTGATGTGACCACGTTGTGTTTTGGGGCTTTTCCTGTTGCGGGCGCTAGGCCTACCCCCACAAGTGAGGTACCATTTTTATCGGGAGACATGGGGAAACGCTGGGTGGGAGGAAATTTGTGGCTCCTCTCTGATTCCAGAACTTTCTGTCACTGAAATGAGTGGAAAAAGTGTTTTTTTGGCCCAATTTTGAGGTTTGCAGAGGATTCTGGGTAACAGAATCTGGTCAGAGCCACACAAGTCACCCCATCTTGGATTCCCCTTGGTGTCTTGTTTTCAAAACTGCGCAGTTTTGCTAGGTTTCCCTCGGTGCCGGCTGAGCTAGAGGCCAAAATCTACATCTAGGCACTTTGCAAAAAACAGCTCTGTTTTCTTTGTGAAAATGTGATGTGTCCACGTTGTGTTTTAGGGCTTTTTCTGTTGCAGGCGCTAGGCCTACCCCCACAAGTGAGGTACCATTTTTATTAGGAGACATGGGGAATTGCTGTGAGAAAGGAAATTTGTGGCTCCTTTCTGATTCCAGAACTTTCTGTCACCGAAATGAGAGGAAATTTGTGGCTCCTCTCTGATTCCAGAACTTTCTGTCACTGAAATGAGAGGAAATAGTGTTTTTTTTGGCCAAATTTTGAGGTTTGCAGAGGATTCTGGGTAACAGAATCTGGTCAGAGCCCCACAAGTCACCCCATCTTGGATTCCTCTAGGTGTCTAGTTTTCAAAGCTGTGCAGGTATACTAGGTTTCTCTAGGTGCCGGCTGAGCTAGAGGCCAAAATCTACAGCTAGGCACTTTCCAAAAAACAGCTCTGATTTCTTTGTGAAAATGTGATATGACCACGTTGTGTTTTGGGGCTTTTCCTGTTGCGGGTGCTAGGCCTACCCCCACAAGTGAGGTACCATTTTTATCGGGAGACATGGGGAAACGCTGGGTGAAAGGAAATTTGTGGCTCCTCTCTGATTCCAGAACTTTCTGTCACTGAAATGAGTGGAAAAAGTGTTTTTTTGGCCCAATTTTGAGGTTTGCAGAGGATTCTGGGTAACAGAATCTAGTCAGAGCCCCACAAGTCACCCCATCTTGGATTCCCATAGGTGTCTAGTTTTCAAAACTGCACAGTTTTGCTAGGTTTCCCTACGTGCTGTCTGAGCTAGAGGCCAAAATCCATAGATAGGTGCTTTGCAAAAAACAGCTCTGTTTTCTTTGTGAAAATTTGATGTGTCCACGTTGTGTTTTGGGACTTTTCCTGTCGCAGGCTCTAGGCCTAGCCCCACAAGTGAGGTACCATTTTTATCAGGAGACAAGGGAAAATGCTGGGAGAAAGGAAATTTGTGGCTCCCCTCTGACTCCAGAACTTTCTGTCACCGAAATGAGAGGAAAAAATGTTTTTTTGGCCAAATTTTGAGGTTTGCAGAGGATTCTGGGTAACAGAATCTGGTCAGAGCCACACAAGTCACCCCATCCTGGATTCCCCTAGGTGTCTAGTTTTCAAAACTGCGCAGTTTTTCTAGGTTTCCCTAGGTGCTGGCTGAGCTAGATGCCAAAATCCATAGCTATGTGCTTTGCAAAAAAC
Source organism: Pleurodeles waltl (assembly GCF_031143425.1). Classification (NCBI taxonomy): domain Eukaryota; kingdom Metazoa; phylum Chordata; class Amphibia; order Caudata; family Salamandridae; genus Pleurodeles; species Pleurodeles waltl. The sequence continues at coordinate 629,950,960 of NC_090446.1, read as the reverse complement.
AGCTCTGTTTTCTTTGTGAAAATTTGATGTGTCCACGTTGTGTTTTGGGGCTTTTCCTGTCGCGGGCGCTAGGCCTACCCACACAAGGGAGGTGCCATTTTTATAGGGAGACATGGGGAACGCTTGGTGGAAGGAAAGTTGTTGCTCTTCTCTGATTCCAGAACTTTCTGTCACCGAAATGAGAGGAAAAAGTGTTTTTTTGGGCCAAATTTTGAGGTTTGCAAAGGATTCTGGGTAACAGAACCTGGTCAGAACCCCACAACTCACCCAATCTTGGATTCGCCTAGGTGTCTAGTTTTCAAAACTTTGCAGGTTTGCTAGGTTTCCCTAGGTGCCGGCTGAGCTAGAGGCCAAAATCTACAGCTAGGCACTTTCCAAAAAACAGCTCTGTTTTCTTTGTGAAAATGTGATGTGTCCACATTGTGTTTTGGGGCTTTTCCTGTTGCGGGCGCTAGTCCTACCCCCACAACTGAGGTACCATTTGTATCCGGAGACATGGGGAAACGCTGGGTGGAAGGAAATTTGTGTCTCCTCTCTGATTCCAGAACTTTTTGTCACTGAAATGTGAGGAAAAAGTGTTTTTTTTTGGCCCAATTTTGATGTTTGCAAAGGATTCTGGGTAACAGAACCTTGTCAGAACCCCACAAGTCACCCCATCTTGGATTCCCCAGGTTTCTAGTTTTTAAAACTGTGCAGGTTTGCTAGGTTTCCTTAGGTGCCGGCTGAGCTAGATGCCAAAATCCACAGCTAGGCACTTTGCAAAAAACAGCTCTGTTTTCTTTGTGAAAATGTGATGTGTCCACGTTGTGTTTTGGGGCTTTTCCTGTCGATGGCACGAGGCTTACCCCCACAAGTGTGGTACCATTTTTATCGGGAAACATGGGGGAACGCGGGGTGGAAGGAAATTTGTGGCTCCTCTCTGATTCCAGAACTTTCTGTCACCGAAATGAGAGTGAAAAGTGTTTTTTTTGGCCAAATTTTGAGGTTTGCAGAGGATTCTGGGTAACATAATCTGGTCAGAGCCACACAAGTCACCCCATCTTGGATTCCCCTTGGTGACTAGTTTTCAAAACTGCGCAGTTTTGCTAGGTTTCTCTAGGTGCCGGCTGAGCTAGAGGCCAAAATCTACAGCTAGGCACTTTCCATAAAACAGCTCTGTTTTCTTTGTGAAAATGTGATGTGTCCACATTGTGTTTTGGGGCTTTTCCTTTTTGCGGGCGCTAGTCCTACCCCCACAAGTAAGGTACCATTTGTATCCGGAGACATGGGGAAACGCTGGGTGGAAGGAAATTTGTGGCTCCTCTCTGATTCCAGAACTTTCTGTCACTGAAATGAGAGGAAAAAGTGTTTTTTTTTGGCCAAATTTTGAGGTTTGCAGAGGATTCTGGGTAACAGAATCTGGTCAGAGCCACACAAGTCACCCCATCTTGGATTCCCCTTGGTGTATAGTTTTCAAAACTGCGCAGTTTTGCTAGGTTTCCCTCGGTGCCGGCTGAGCTAGAGGCCAAAATCTACATCTAGTCACTTTCCAAAAAACAGCTCTGTTTTCTTTGTGAAAATGTGATGTGTCCACGTTGTGTTTTAGGGCTTTTTCTGTTGCAGGCGCAAGGCCTACCCCCACAAGTGAGGTACCATTTTTATTGGGAGACATGGGGAATTGCTGTGAGAAAGGAAATTTGTGGCTCCTCTCTGATTCCAGAACTTTCTGTCACCGAAATGAGAGGAAATTTGTGGCTCCTCTCTGATTCCAGAACTTTCTGTCACCGAAATGAGAGGAAATAGTGTTTTTTTGGCCAAATTTTGAGGTTTGCAGAGGATTCTGGGTAACAGAATCTGGTCAGAGCCACACAAGTCACCCCATCTTGGATTCCCCTTGGTGTCTAGTTTTCAAAACTGCGCAATTTTGCTAGGTTTCCTTAGGTGCCGGCTGAGCTAGATACCAAAATCCACAGCTAGGCACTTTGCAAAAAACAGCTCTGTTTTCTTTGTGAAAATGTGATGTGTCCACGTTGTGTTTTGGGGCTTTTCCTGTCGGTGGCACTAGGCTTACCCCCACAAGTGAGGTACCATTTTTATCGGGAGACATGGGGGAGCGCGGGGTGGAAGTAAATTTGTTGCTCCTCTCTGATTCCAGAACTTTCTGTCACCGAAATGAGAGGGAAAAGAGTTTTTTTTGGCCAAATTTTGAGGTTTGCAGAGGATTCTGGGTAACAGAATCTGGTCAGAGCCCCTCAAGTCACCCCATCTTGGATTCCCCTAGGTGTCTAGTTTTCAAAACTGCGCACTTTTGCTAGGTTTCCCTAGGTGACGGCTGAGCTAGAGGCCAAAATCCATAGCTATGTGCTTTGCAAAAAACAGCTCTGTTTTCTTTGTGAAAATTTGATGTGTCCACGTTGTGTTTTGGGGCTTGTCCTGTCGCGGGCGCTAGGCCTACCCACACAAGTGAGCTGCCATTTTTATAGGGAGACATGGGGAACGTTTTGTGGAAGGAAAGTTGTGGCTCTTCTCTGATTGCAGAACTTTCTGTCACCAAAATGAGAGGAAAAAGTGTTTTTTTGGGCCAAATTTTGAGATTTGCAAAGGATTCTGGGTAACAGAACCTGGTCAGAACCCCACAAGTCACCCAATCTTGGATTCACCTAGGTGTCTAGTTTTCAAAACTGTGCAGGTTTGCTAGGTTTCCCTAGGTGCCGCCTGAGCTGGAGGCCAAAATCTACAGCTAGGCACTTTCCAAAAAACAGCTCTGTTTTCTTTGTGAAGATGTGATGGGTCCACGTTGTGTTTTGGGGCTTCTCCTGTTGCGGACGCTAGTCCTACCCCCACAAGTGAGGTACCATTTGTATCCGGAGACATGGGGAAATGCTGGGTGGAAGGAAATTTGTGGCTCCTCTCTGATTCCATAACTTTCTGTCACTGAAATGAGAGGAAAAAGGTTTTTTTTTGGCCCAATTTTGAGGTTTGCAAAGGATTCTGGGTAACAGAACCTTGTCAGAACCCCACAAGTCACCCCATCTTGGATTCCACAGGTGTCTAGTTTTTAAAACTGTGCAGGTTTGCTAGGTTTCCTTAGGTGCCGGTGGAGCTAGATGCCAAAATTCACAGCTAGGTACTTTGCAAAAAACAGATCTGTTTTCTTTGTGAAAATGTGATGTGTCCACGTTGTGTTTTGGGGCTTTTCCTGTCGGTGGCACTAGGCTCACCCCCACAAGTGAGGTACCATTTTTATCAGTAGACGTGGTGGAACGCGGGGTGGAAGGAAATTTGTGGCTCCTCTCTGATTCCAGAACTTTCTGTCACCGAAATGAGAGGAAAAAGTGTTTTTTTGGCCAAATTTTGAGGTTTGCAGAGGATTCTGGGTAACAGAATCTGGTCAGAGCCACACAAGTCACCCCATCCTGGATTCCCCTTGGTGTCTAGTTTTCAAAACTGCGCAGTTTTGCTAGGTTTCCCTAGGTGCCGGCTGAGCTAGAGGCCAAAATCTACAGCTAGGCACTTTGCAAAAAACAGCTCTGTTTTCTTTGTGAAGATGTGATGTGTCCACGTTGTGTTTTGGGGCTTTTCCTGTTGCGGACGCTAGTCCTACCCCCACAAGTGAGGTACCATTTGTATCCGGAGACATGGGGAAACGCTGGGTGGAAGGAAATTTGTGGCTCCTCTCTGATTCTATAACTTTCTGTCACTGAAATGAGAGGAAAAAGTGTTTTATTTGGCCAAATTTTGAGGTTTGCAGAAGATTCTGGGTAGCAAAATCTGGTCAGACCTCCACAAGTCACCCCATCTTGGATTCCCCTAGGAGGTGTCTAGTTTTCAAAACTGTGAAGTTTTGCTAGGTTTCCCTAGGTGCGGGCTGAGCTAGAGGCCAAAATCCATAGCTAGGTGCTTTGCAAAAAACAGCTCTGTTTTCCTTGTGAAAATTTGATGTGGCCACATTGTGTTTTGGGGCTTTTCTTGTCGCGGGCGCCAGGCCTACCCACACAAGTGAGGTGCCATTTTTATAGGGAGACATGGGGGAACGTTGGGTGGAAGGAAATTTGTGGCTCTTCTCTGATTCCAGAACTTTCTGTCACTGAAATGAGAGGAAAAAGTGTTTTTTTGGCCAAATTTTGAGGTTTGCAGAGGATTCTGGGTAACAGAATCTGGTCAGAGCCCCACAAGTCACCCCATCTTGGATTCCCCTAGGTGTCTAGTTTTCAAAACTGCGCAGTTTTGCTAGGTTTCTCCAGGTGCCGGCTGAGCTAGAGGCCAAAATCCATAGCTATGTGCTTTGCAAAAAACAGCTCTGTTTTCTTTGTGAAAATTTGATGTGTCCACGTTGTGTTTTGGTGCTTTTCCTGTTGCGGGCGCTAGGCCTACCCACACAAGTGAGGTGCCATTTTTATAGGGAGACATGGGGAACGCTGGGTGGAAGGAAAGTTGTGGCTCTTCTCTGATTCCAGAACTTTCTGTCACCGAAATGAGAGGAAAAAGTGTTTTTTTTGGGCCAAATTTTGAGATTTGCAAAGGATTCTGGGTAACAGAATCTGGTCAGAGCCCCACAAGTCACCCCTTCCTGGATTCCCCTAGGTTTCAAAACTGCGCAATTTTGCTAGGTTTCCCTAGGTGCCGGCTGAGCTAGAGTACAAAATCTACAGCTAGGCACTTTGCAAAAAACAGCTCTGTTTTCTTTGTGAAAATGTGATGTGTCCACGTTGTGTTTTAGGGCTTTTCCTGTTGCGGGCGGTAGGCCTACCCCCACAAGTGAGGTACCATTTTTATCAGGAGACATGGGGAAATGCTGGGTGGAAGGAAATTTGTGGCTCCTCTCTGATTCCAGAACTTTCTGTCACCGAAATGAGAGGAAAAAGTGTTTTTTTTGGCCAAATTTTGAGGTTTGCAGAGGATTCTGGGTAACAGAATCTGGTCAGAGCCCCACAAGTCACCCCTTCCTGGATTGCCCTAGGTGTCTAGTTTTCAAAACTGCGCAGTTTTGCCAGGTTTCCCTAGGTGCCGGCTGAGCTAGAGGCCAAACTCCATAGATAGGTGCTTTGCAAAAAACAGCTCTGTTTTCTTTGTGAAAATGTGATGTGTCCACGTTGTGTTTTAGGGCTTTTTCTGTTGTAGGCGCTAGGCTTACCCCCACAAGTGAGGTACCATTTTTATCGGGAGACATGGGAGAACGCGGGGTGGAAGGAAATTTGTGGCTCCTCTCTGATTCCAGAACTTTCTGTCACCGAAATGAGAGGAAAAAGTGGTTTATTTTGGCCAAATTTTGAGGTTTGCAGAGGGTTCTGGGTAACAGAATCTGGTCAGAGCCCCACAAGTCACCCCTTCCTGGATGGCCCTAGGTGTCTAGTTCTCAAAACTGCGCAGTTTTGCCAGGTTTCCCTAGGTGCCGGCTGAGCTAGAGGCCAAAATCTACAGCTAGGCACTTTGCAAAAAACAGCTCTGTTTTCTTTGTGAAAATGTGATGTGTCCACGTTGTGTTTTAGGGCTTTTTCTGTTGCAGGCGCTAGGCTTACCCCCACAAGTGAGGTACCATTTTTATCGGGAGACATGGGGGAACGCAGGGTGGAAGGAAATTTGTGGCTCCTCTCTGATTCCAGAACTTTCTGTCACCGAAATGAGAGGAAAAAGTAGGTTTTTTTGGCCACATTTTGAGGTTTGTAGAGGATTCTGGGTAACAGAATCTGGTCAGAGCCACACAAGTAACCCCATCTTGGATTCCCCTTGGTGTCTAGTTTTCAAAATTGCCAGCTTTGCTAGGTTTCCCTAGGTGCCGGCTGAGCTAGAGGCCAAAATTTACAGCTAGGCACTTTGCAAAAAACAGCTCTGTTTTCTTTGTGAAAATGTGATGTGTCCACGTTGTGTTTTAGGGCTTTTTCTGTTGCAGGCGCTAGGCCTACCCCCACAAGTGAGGTAATATTTTTATTGGGAGACATGGGGAATTGCTGGGAGAAAGGAAATTTTTGGCTCCTCTCTGATTCCAGAACTTTCTGTCACCGAAATGAGAGGAAAAAGTGTTTTTTTTGGCCAAATGTTGAGGTTTGCAGATGATTCTGTCTAACAGAATCTGGTCAGAGCCCCACAAGTCACCCCATCTTGGATTCCCCTAGGTGTCTAGTTTTCAAAACTGTGCAGGTTTGCGAGGTTTCTCTAGGTGCCGGATGAGCTAGAGGCCAAAATCTACAGCTAGGCACTTTCCAAAAAACAACTCTGTTTTCTTTGTGAAAATGTGATGTGACCACGTTGTGTTTTGGGGCTTTTCCTGTTGCGGGCGCTAGGCCTACCCCCACAAGTGAGGTACCATTTTTATCGGGAGACATGGGGAAACGCTGGGTGGGAGGAAATTTGTGGCTCCTCTCTGATTCCAGAACTTTCTGTCACTGAAATGAGTGGAAAAAGTGTTTTTTTGGCCCAATTTTGAGGTTTGCAGAGGATTCTGGGTAACAGAATCTGGTCAGAGCCACACAAGTCACCCCATCTTGGATTCCCCTTGGTGTCTTGTTTTCAAAACTGCGCAGTTTTGCTAGGTTTCCCTCGGTGCCGGCTGAGCTAGAGGCCAAAATCTACATCTAGGCACTTTGCAAAAAACAGCTCTGTTTTCTTTGTGAAAATGTGATGTGTCCACGTTGTGTTTTAGGGCTTTTTCTGTTGCAGGCGCTAGGCCTACCCCCACAAGTGAGGTACCATTTTTATTAGGAGACATGGGGAATTGCTGTGAGAAAGGAAATTTGTGGCTCCTTTCTGATTCCAGAACTTTCTGTCACCGAAATGGGAGGAAATTTGTGGCTCCTCTCTGATTCCAGAACTTTCTGTCACTGAAATGAGAGGAAATAGTGTTTTTTTTGGCCAAATTTTGAGGTTTGCAGAGGATTCTGGGTAACAGAATCTGGTCAGAGCCCCACAAGTCACCCCATCTTGGATTCCTCTAGGTGTCTAGTTTTCAAAGCTGTGCAGGTATACTAGGTTTCTCTAGGTGCCGGCTGAGCTAGAGGCCAAAATCTACAGCTAGGCACTTTCCAAAAAACAGCTCTGATTTCTTTGTGAAAATGTGATATGACCACGTTGTGTTTTGGGGCTTTTCCTGTTGCGGGTGCTAGGCCTACCCCCACAAGTGAGGTACCATTTTTATCGGGAGACATGGGGAAACGCTGGGTGAAAGGAAATTTGTGGCTCCTCTCTGATTCCAGAACTTTCTGTCACTGAAATGAGTGGAAAAAGTGTTTTTTTGGCCCAATTTTGAGGTTTGCAGAGGATTCTGGGTAACAGAATCTAGTCAGAGCCCCACAAGTCACCCCATCTTGGATTCCCATAGGTGTCTAGTTTTCAAAACTGCGCAGTTTTGCTAGGTTTCCCTACGTGCTGTCTGAGCTAGAGGCCAAAATCCATAGATAGGTGCTTTGCAAAAAACAGCTCTGTTTTCTTTGTGAAAATTTGATGTGTCCACGTTGTGTTTTGGGACTTTTCCTGTCGCAGGCTCTAGGCCTAGCCCCACAAGTGAGGTACCATTTTTATCAGGAGACAAGGGAAAATGCTGGGAGAAAGGAAATTTGTGGCTCCCCTCTGACTCCAGAACTTTCTGTCACCGAAATGAGAGGAAAAAATGTTTTTTTGGCCAAATTTTGAGGTTTGCAGAGGATTCTGGGTAACAGAATCTGGTCAGAGCCACACAAGTCACCCCATCCTGGATTCCCCTAGGTGTCTAGTTTTCAAAACTGCGCAGTTTTTCTAGGTTTCCCTAGGTGCTGGCTGAGCTAGATGCCAAAATCCATAGCTATGTGCTTTGCAAAAAACAGCTCTGTTTTCTTTGTGAAAATTTGATGTGTCCACGTTGTGTTTTGGGGCTTTTCCTGTCGCAGGCGCTAGGCCTACCCACACAAGGGAGGTGCCATTTTTATAGGGAGACATGGGGAACGCTTGGTGGAAGGAAAGTTGTTGCTCTTCTCTGATTCCAGAACTTTCTGTCACCGAAATGAGAGGAAAAAGTGTTTTTTTGGGCCAAATTTTGAGGTTTGCAAAGGATTCTGGGTAACAGAACCTGGTCAGAACCCCACAACTCACCCAATCTTGGATTCGCCTAGGTGTCTAGTTTTCAAAACTTTGCAGGTTTGCTAGGTTTCCCTAGGTGCCGGCTGAGCTAGAGGCCAAAATCTACAGCTAGGCACTTTCCAAAAAACAGCTCTGTTTTCTTTGTGAAAATGTGATGTGTCCACATTGTGTTTTGGGGCTTTTCCTGTTGCGGGCGCTAGTCCTACCCCCACAACTGAGGTACCATTTGTATCCGGAGACATGGGGAAACGCTGGGTGGAAGGAAATTTGTGTCTCCTCTCTGATTCCAGAACTTTTTGTCACTGAAATGTGAGGAAAAAGTGTTTTTTTTTGTCCCAATTTTGATGTTTGCAAAGGATTCTGGGTAACAGAACCTTGTCAGAACCCCACAAGTCACCCCATCTTGGATTCCCCAGGTTTCTAGTTTTTAAAACTGTGCAGGTTTGCTAGGTTTCCTTAGGTGCCGGCTGAGCTAGATGCCAAAATCCACAGCTAGGCACTTTGCAAAAAACAGCTCTGTTTTCTTTGTGAAAATGTGATGTGTCCACGTTGTGTTTTGGGGCTTTTCCTGTCGATGGCACGAGGCTTACCCCCACAAGTGTGGTACCATTTTTATCGGGAAACATGGGGGAACGCGGGGTGGAAGGAAATTTGTGGCTCCTCTCTGATTCCAGAACTTTCTGTCACCGAAATGAGAGTGAAAAGTGTTTTTTTTGGCCAAATTTTGAGGTTTGCAGAGGATTCTGGGTAACATAATCTGGTCAGAGCCACACAAGTCACCCCATCTTGGATTCCCCTTGGTGACTAGTTTTCAAAACTGCGCAGTTTTGCTAGGTTTCTCTAGGTGCCGGCTGAGCTAGAGGCCAAAATCTACAGCTAGGCACTTTCCATAAAACAGCTCTGTTTTCTTTGTGAAAATGTGATGTGTCCACATTGTGTTTTGGGGCTTTTCCTTTTTGCGGGCGCTAGTCCTACCCCCACAAGTAAGGTACCATTTGTATCCGGAGACATGGGGAAACGCTGGGTGGAAGGAAATTTGTGGCTCCTCTCTGATTCCAGAACTTTCTGTCACTGAAATGAGAGGAAAAAGTGTTTTTTTTTGGCCAAATTTTGAGGTTTGCAGAGGATTCTGGGTAACAGAATCTGGTCAGAGCCACACAAGTCACCCCATCTTGGATTCCCCTTGGTGTATAGTTTTCAAAACTGCGCAGTTTTGCTAGGTTTCCCTCGGTGCCGGCTGAGCTAGAGGCCAAAATCTACATCTAGTCACTTTCCAAAAAACAGCTCTGTTTTCTTTGTGAAAATGTGATGTGTCCACGTTGTGTTTTAGGGCTTTTTCTGTTGCAGGCGCAAGGCCTACCCCCACAAGTGAGGTACCATTTTTATTGGGAGACATGGGGAATTGCTGTGAGAAAGGAAATTTGTGGCTCCTCTCTGATTCCAGAACTTTCTGTCACCGAAATGAGAGGAAATTTGTGGCTCCTCTCTGATTCCAGAACTTTCTGTCACCGAAATGAGAGGAAATAGTGTTTTTTTGGCCAAATTTTGAGGTTTGCAGAGGATTCTGGGTAACAGAATCTGGTCAGAGCCACACAAGTCACCCCATCTTGGATTCCCCTTGGTGTCTAGTTTTCAAAACTGCGCAATTTTGCTAGGTTTCCTTAGGTGCCGGCTGAGCTAGATACCAAAATCCACAGCTAGGCACTTTGCAAAAAACAGCTCTGTTTTCTTTGTGAAAATGTGATGTGTCCACGTTGTGTTTTGGGGCTTTTCCTGTCGGTGGCACTAGGCTTACCCCCACAAGTGAGGTACCATTTTTATCGGGAGACATGGGGGAGCGCGGGGTGGAAGTAAATTTGTTGCTCCTCTCTGATTCCAGAACTTTCTGTCACCGAAATGAGAGGGAAAAGAGTTTTTTTTGGCCAAATTTTGAGGTTTGCAGAGGATTCTGGGTAACAGAATCTGGTCAGAGCCCCTCAAGTCACCCCATCTTGGATTCCCCTAGGTGTCTAGTTTTCAAAACTGCGCACTTTTGCTAGGTTTCCCTACGTGACGGCTGAGCTAGAGGCCAAAATCCATAGCTATGTGCTTTGCAAAAAACAGCTCTGTTTTCTTTGTGAAAATTTGATGTGTCCACGTTGTGTTTTGGGGCTTTTCCTGTCGCGGGCGCTAGGCCTACCCACACAAGTGAGCTGCCATTTTTATAGGGAGACATGGGGAACGTTTTGTGGAAGGAAAGTTGTGGCTCTTCTCTGATTGCAGAACTTTCTGTCACCAAAATGAGAGGAAAAAGTGTTTTTTTGGGCCAAATTTTGAGATTTGCAAAGGATTCTGGGTAACAGAACCTGGTCAGAACCCCACAAGTCACCCAATCTTGGATTCACCTAGGTGTCTAGTTTTCAAAACTGTGCAGGTTTGCTAGGTTTCCCTAGGTGCCGCCTGAGCTGGAGTCCAAAATCTACAGCTAGGCACTTTCCAAAAAACAGCTCTGTTTTCTTTGTGAAGATGTGATGTGTCCACGTTGTGTTTTGGGGCTTTTCCTGTTGCGGACGCTAGTCCTACCCCCACAAGTGAGGTACCATTTGTATCCGGAGACATGGGGAAATGCTGGGTGGAAGGAAATTTGTGGCTCCTCTCTGATTCCATAACTTTCTGTCACTGAAATGAGAGGAAAAAGGTTTTTTTTTGGCCCAATTTTGAGGTTTGCAAAGGATTCTGGGTAACAGAACCTTGTCAGAACCCCACAAGTCACCCCATCTTGGATTCCACAGGTGTCTAGTTTTTAAAACTGTGCAGGTTTGCTAGGTTTCCTTAGGTGCCGGTGGAGCTAGATGCCAAAATTCACAGCTAGGTACTTTGCAAAAAACAGATCTGTTTTCTTTGTGAAAATGTGATGTGTCCATGTTGTGTTTTGGGGCTTTTCCTGTCGGTGGCACTAGGCTTACCCCCACAAGTGAGGTACCATTTTTATCAGTAGACGTGGTGGAACGCGGGGTGGAAGGAAATTTGTGGCTCCTCTCTGATTCCAGAACTTTCTGTCACCGAAATGAGAGGAAAAAGTGTTTTTTTGGCCAAATTTTGAGGTTTGCAGAGGATTCTGGGTAACAGAATCTGGTCAGAGCCACACAAGTCACCCCATCCTGGATTCCCCTTGGTGTCTAGTTTTCAAAACTGCGCAGTTTTGCTAGGTTTCCCTAGGTGCCGGCTGAGCTAGAGGCCAAAATCTACAGCTAGGCACTTTGCAAAAAACAGCTCTGTTTTCTTTGTGAAGATGTGATGTGTCCACGTTGTGTTTTGGGGCTTTTCCTGTTGCGGACGCTAGTCCTACCCCCACAAGTGAGGTACCATTTGTATCCGGAGACATGGGGAAACGCTGGGTGGAAGGAAATTTGTGGCTCCTCTCTGATTCTATAACTTTCTGTCACTGAAATGAGAGGAAAAAGTGTTTTATTTGGCCAAATTTTGAGGTTTGCAGAAGATTCTGGGTAGCAAAATCTGGTCAGACCTCCACAAGTCACCCCATCTTGGATTCCCCTAGGAGGTGTCTAGTTTTCAAAACTGTGAAGTTTTGCTAGGTTTCCCTAGGTGCGGGCTGAGCTAGAGGCCTAAATCCATAGCTAGGTGCTTTGCAAAAAACAGCTCTGTTTTCCTTGTGAAAATTTGATGTGGCCACATTGTGTTTTGGGGCTTTTCTTGTCGCGGGCGCCAGGCCTACCCACACAAGTGAGGTGCCATTTTTATAGGGAGACATGGGGGAACGTTGGGTGGAAGGAAATTTGTGGCTCTTCTCTGATTCCAGAACTTTCTGTCACTGAAATGAGAGGAAAAAGTGTTTTTTTGGCCAAATTTTGAGGTTTGCAGAGGATTCTGGGTAACAGAATCTGGTCAGAGCCCCACAAGTCACCCCATCTTGGATTCCCCTAGGTGTCTAGTTTTCAAAACTGCGCAGTTTTGCTAGGTTTCTCCAGGTGCCGGCTGAGCTAGAGGCCAAAATCCATAGCTATGTGCTTTGCAAAAAACAGCTCTGTTTTCTTTGTGAAAATTTGATGTGTCCACGTTGTGTTTTGGTGCTTTTCCTGTTGCGGGCGCTAGGCCTACCCACACAAGTGAGGTGCCATTTTTATAGGGAGACATGGGGAACGCTGGGTGGAAGGAAAGTTGTGGCTCTTCTCTGATTCCAGAACTTTCTGTCACCGAAATGAGAGGAAAAAGTGTTTTTATTGGGCCAAATTTTGAGATTTGCAAAGGATTCTGGGTAACAGAATCTGGTCAGTGCCCCACAAGTCACCCCTTCCTGGATTCCCCTAGGTTTCAAAACTGCGCAATTTTGCTAGGTTTCCCTAGGTGCCGGCTGAGCTAGAGTACAAAATCTACAGCTAGGCACTTTGCAAAAAACAGCTCTGTTTTCTTTGTGAAAATGTGATGTGTCCACGTTGTGTTTTAGGGCTTTTCCTGTTGCGGGCGGTAGGCCTACCCCCACAAGTGAGGTACCATTTTTATCAGGAGACATGGGGAAATGCTGGGTGGAAGGAAATTTGTGGCTCCTCTCTGATTCCAGAACTTTCTGTCACCGAAATGAGAGGAAAAAGTGTTTTTTTTGGCTAAATTTTGAGGTTTGCAGAGGATTCTGGGTAACAGAATCTGGTCAGAGCCCCACAAGTCACCCCTTCCTGGATTGCCCTAGGTGTCTAGTTTTCAAAACTGCGCAGTTTTGCCAGGTTTCCCTAGGTGCCGGCTGAGCTAGAGGCCAAACTCCATAGATAGGTGCTTTGCAAAAAACAGCTCTGTTTTCTTTGTGAAAATGTGATGTGTCCACGTTGTGTTTTAGGGCTTTTTCTGTTGTAGGCGCTAGGCTTACCCCCACAAGTGAGGTACCATTTTTATCGGGAAACATGGGAGAACACGGGGTGGAAGGAAATTTGTGGCTCCTCTCTGATTCCAGAACTTTCTGTCACCGAAATGAGAGGAAAAAGTGGTTTATTTTGGCCAAATTTTGAGGTTTGCAGAGGGTTCTGGGTAACAGAATCTGGTCAGAGCCCCACAAGTCACCCCTTCCTGGATGGCCCTAGGTGTCTAGTTCTCAAAACTGCGCAGTTTTGCCAGGTTTCCCTAGGTGCCGGCTGAGCTAGAGGCCAAAATCTACAGCTAGGCACTTTGCAAAAAACAGCTCTGTTTTCTTTGTGAAAATGTGATGTGTCCACGTTGTGTTTTAGGGCTTTTTCTGTTGCAGGCGCTAGGCTTACCCCCACAAGTGAGGTACCATTTTTATCGGGAGACATGGGGGAACGCAGGGTGGAAGGAAATTTGTGGCTCCTCTCTGATTCCAGAACTTTCTGTCACCGAAATGAGAGGAAAAAGTAGGTTTTTTTGGCCACATTTTGAGGTTTGCAGAGGATTCTGGGTAACAGAATCTGGTCAGAGCCACACAAGTAACCCCATCTTGGATTCCCCTTGGTGTCTAGTTTTCAAAATTGCCAGCTTTGCTAGGTTTCCCTAGGTGCCGGCTGAGCTAGAGGCCAAAATTTACAGCTAGGCACTTTGCAAAAAACAGCTCTGTTTTCTTTGTGAAAATGTGATGTGTCCACGTTGTGTTTTAGGGCTTTTTCTGTTGCAGGCGCTAGGCCTACCCCCACAAGTGAGGTAATATTTTTATTGGGAGACATGGGGAATTGCTGGGAGAAAGGACATTTTTGGCTCCTCTCTGATTCCAGAACTTTCTGTCACCGAAATGAGAGGAAAAAGTGTTTTTTTTGGCCAAATGTTGAGGTTTGCAGATGATTCTGTCTAACAGAATCTGGTCAGAGCCCCACAAGTCACCCCATCTTGGATTCTCCTAGGTGTCTAGTTTTCAAAACTGTGCAGGTTTGCGAGGTTTCTCTAGGTGCCGGATGATCTAGAGGCCAAAATCTACAGCTAGGCACTTTCCAAAAAACAGCTCTGTTTTCTTTGTGAAAATGTGATGTGACCACGTTGTGTTTTGGGGCTTTTCCTGTTGCGGGCGCTAGGCCTACCCCCACAAGTGAGGTACCATTTTTATCGGGAGACATGGGGAAACGCTGGGTGGGAGAAAATTTGTGGCTCCTCTCTGATTCCAGAACTTTCTGTCACTGAAATGAGTGGAAAAAGTGTTTTTTTGGCCCAATTTTGAGGTTTGCAGAGGATTCTGGGTAACAGAATCTGGTCAGAGCCACACAAGTCACCCCATCTTGGATTCCCCTTGGTGTCTAGTTTTCAAAACTGCGCAGTTTTGCTAGGTTTCCCTCGGTGCCGGCTGAGCTAGAGGCCAAAATCTACATCTAGGCACTTTGCAAAAAAAAGCTCTGTTTTCTTTGTGAAAATGTGATGTGTCCACGTTGTGTTTTAGGGCTTTTTCTGTTGCAGGCACTAGGCCTACCCCCACAAGTGAGGTACCATTTTTATTGGGAGACATGGGGAATTGCTGTGAGAAAGGAAATTTGTGGCTCCTATCTGATTCCAGAACTTTCTGTCACCGAAATGATAGGAAATTTGTGGCTCCTCTCTGATTCCAGAACTTTCTGTCACTGAAATGAGAGGAAATAGTGTTTTTTTTGGCCAAATTTTGAGGTTTGCAGAGGATTCTGTTTAACAGAATCTGGTCAGAGCCCCACAAGTCACCCCATCTTGGATTCCTCTAGGTGTCTAGTTTTCAAAGCTGTGCAGGTATACTAGGTTTCTCTAGGTGCCGGCTGAGCTAGAGGCCAAAATCTACAGCTAGGCACTTTCCAAAAAACAGCTCTGATTTCTTTGTGAAAATGTGATATGACCACGTTGTGTTTTGGGGCTTTTCCTGTTGCGGGTGCTAGGCCTACCCCCACAAGTGAGGTACCATTTTTATCGGGAGACATGGGGAAACGCTGGGTGAAAGGAAATTTGTGGCTCCTCTCTGATTCCAGAACTTTCTGTCACTGAAATGAGTGGAAAAAGTGTTTTTTTGGCCCAATTTTGAGGTTTGCAGAGGATTCTGGGTAACAGAATCTAGTCAGAGCCCCACAAGTCACCCCATCTTGGATTCCCATAGGTGTCTAGTTTTCAAAACTGCGCAGTTTTGCTAGGTTTCCCTACGTGCTGTCTGAGCTAGAGGCCAAAATCCATAGATAGGTGCTTTGCAAAAAACAGCTCTGTTTTCTTTGTGAAAATTTGATGTGTCCACGTTGTGTTTTGGGACTTTTCCTGTCGCAGGCTCTAGGCCTAGCCCCACAAGTGAGGTACCATTTTTATCAGGAGACAAGGGAAAATGCTGGGAGAAAGGAAATTTGTGGCTCCCCTCTGACTCCAGAACTTTCTGTCACCGAAATGAGAGGAAAAAATGTTTTTTTGGCCAAATTTTGAGGTTTGCAGAGGATTCTGGGTAACAGAATCTGGTCAGAGCCACACAAGTCACCCCATCCTGGATTCCCCTAGGTGTCTAGTTTTCAAAACTGCACAGTTTTTCTAGGTTTCCCTAGGTGCTGGCTGAGCTAGATGCCAAAATCCATAGCTATGTGCTTTGCAAAAAACAGCTCTGTTTTCTTTGTGAAAATTTGATGTGTCCACGTTGTGTTTTGGGGCTTTTCCTGTCGCGGGCGCTAGGCCTACCCACACAAGGGAGGTGCCATTTTTATAGGGAGACATGGGGAACGCTTGGTGGAAGGAAAGTTGTTGCTCTTCTCTGATTCCAGAACTTTCTGTCACCGAAATGAGAGGAAAAAGTGTTTTTTTGGGCCAAATTTTGAGGTTTGCAAAGGATTCTGGGTACCAGAACCTGGTCAGAACCCCACAACTCACCCAATCTTGGATTCGCCTAGGTGTCTAGTTTTCAAAACTTTGCAGGTTTGCTAGGTTTCCCTAGGTGCCGGCTGAGCTAGAGGCCAAAATCTACAGCTAGGCACTTTCCAAAAAACAGCTCTGTTTTCTTTGTGAAAATGTGATGTGTCCACATTGTGTTTTGGGGCTTTTCCTGTTGCGGGCGCTAGTCCTACCCCCACAACTGAGGTACCATTTGTATCCGGAGACATGGGGAAACGCTGGGTGGAAGGAAATTTGTGTCTCCTCTCTGATTCCAGAACTTTTTGTCACTGAAATGTGAGGAAAAAGTGTTTTTTTTTGGCCCAATTTTGATGTTTGCAAAGGATTCTGGGTAACAGAACCTTGTCAGAACCCCACAAGTCACCCCATCTTGGATTCCCCAGGTTTCTAGTTTTTAAAACTGTGCAGGTTTGCTAGGTTTCCTTAGGTGCCGGCTGAGCTAGATGCCAAAATCCACAGCTAGGCACTTTGCAAAAAACAGCTCTGTTTTCTTTGTGAAAATGTGATGTGTCCACGTTGTGTTTTGGGGCTTTTCCTGTCGATGGCACGAGGCTTACCCCCACAAGTGTGGTACCATTTTTATCGGGAAACATGGGGGAACGCGGGGTGGAAGGAAATTTGTGGCTCCTCTCTGATTCCAGAACTTTCTGTCACCGAAATGAGAGTGAAAAGTGTTTTTTTTGGCCAAATTTTGAGGTTTGCAGAGGATTCTGGGTAACATAATCTGGTCAGAGCCACACAAGTCACCCCATCTTGGATTCCCCTTGGTGACTAGTTTTCAAAACTGCGCAGTTTTGCTAGGTTTCTCTAGGTGCCGGCTGAGCTAGAGGCCAAAATCTACAGCTAGGCACTTTCCATTAAACAGCTCTGTTTTCTTTGTGAAAATTTGATGTGTCCACGTTGTGTTTTGGGGCTTTTCCTTTTTGCGGGCGCTAGTCCTACCCCCACAAGTAAGGTACCATTTGTATCCGGAGACATGGGGAAACGCTGGGTGGAAGGAAATTTGTGGCTCCTCTCTGATTCCAGAACTTTCTGTCACTGAAATGAGAGGAAAAAGTAGGTTTTTTTGGCCACATTTTGAGGTTTGCAGAGGATTCTGGGTAACAGAATCTGGTCAGAGCCACACAAGTAACCCCATCTTGGATTCCCCTTGGTGTCTAGTTTTCAAAACTGCGCAGTTTTGCTAGGTTTCCCTCGGTGCCGGCTGAGCTAGAGGCCAAAATCTACAGCTAGGCACTTTGCAAAAAACAGCTCTGTTTTCTTTGTGAAAATGTGATGTGTCCACGTTGTGTTTTAGGGCTTTTTCTGTTGCAGGCGCTAGGCCTACCCCCACAAGTGAGGTAATATTTTTATTGGGAGACATGGGGAATTGCTGGGAGAAAGGAAATTTTTGGCTCCTCTCTGATTCCAGAACTTTCTGTCACCGAAATGAGAGGAAAAAGTGTTTTTTTTGGCCAAATGTTGAGGTTTGCAGATGATTCTGTCTAACAGAATCTGGTCAGAGCCCCACAAGTCACCCCATCTTGGATTCCCCTAGGTGTCTAGTTTTCAAAACTGTGCAGGTTTGCGAGGTTTCTCTAGGTGCCGGATGAGCTAGAGGCCAAAATCTACAGCTAGGCACTTTCCAAAAAACAGCTCTGTTTTCTTTGTGAAAATGTGATGTGACCACGTTGTGTTTTGGGGCTTTTGCTGTTGCGGGCGCTAGGCCTACCCCCACAAGTGAGGTACCATTTTTATCGGGAGACATGGGGAAACGCTGGGTGGGAGGAAATTTGTGGCTCCTCTCTGATTCCAGAACTTTCTGTCACTGAAATTAGTGGAAAAAGTGTTTTTTTTGGCCCAATTTTGAGGTTTGCAGAGGATTCTGGGTAACAGAATCTGGTCAGAGCCACACAAGTCACCCCATCTTGGATTCCCCTTGGTGTCTAGTTTTCAAAACTGCGCAGTTTTGCTAGGTTTCCCTCGGTGCCGGCTGAGCTAGAGGCCAAAATCTACATCTAGGCACTTTGCAAAAAAAAAGCTCTGTTTTCTTTGTGAAAATGTGATGTGTCCACGTTGTGTTTTAGGGCTTTTTCTGTTGCAGGCGCTAGGCCTACCCCCACAAGTGAGGTACCATTTTTATTGGGAGACATGGGGAATTGCTGTGAGAAAGGAAATTTGTGGCTCCTATCTGATTCCAGAACTTTCTGTCACCGAAATGAGAGGAAATTTGTGGCTCCTCTCTGATTCCAGAACTTTCTGTCACCGAAATGAGAGGAAATAGTGTTTTTTTTGGCCAAATTTTGAGGTTTGCAGAGGATTCTGGGTAACAGAATCTGGTCAGAGCCCCACAAGTCACCACATCTTGGATTCCTCTAGGTGTCTAGTTTTCAAAGCTGTGCAGGTATACTAGGTTTCTCTAGGTGCCGGTTGAGCTAGAGGCCAAAATCTACAGCTAGGCACTTTCCAAAAAACAGCTCTGATTTCTTTGTGAAAATGTGATATGACCACGTTGTGTTTTGGGGCTTTTCCTGTTGCGGGCGCTAGGCCTACCCCCACAAGTGAGGTACCATTTTTATCGGGAGACATGGGGAAACGCTGGGTGGGAGGAAATTTGTGGCTCCTCTCTGATTCCAGAACTTTCTGTCACTGAAATGAGTGGAAAAGTGTTTTTTTGGCGCAATTTTGAGGTTTGCAGAGGATTCTGGGTAACAGAATCTAGTCAGAGCCCCACAAGTCACCCCATCTTGGATTCCCATAGGTGTCTAGTTTTCAAAACTGCGCAGTTTTGCTAGGTTTCCCTACGTGCTGGCTGAGCTAGAGGCCAAAATCCATAGATAGGTGCTTTGCAAAAAACAGCTCTGTTTTCTTTGTGAAAATTTGATGTGTCTACGTTGTGTTTTGGGACTTTTACTGTCGCAGGCTCTAGGCCTAGCCCCACAAGTGAGGTACCATTTTTATCAGGAGACAAGGGAAAATGCTGGGAGAAAGGAAATTTGTGGCTCCCCTCTGACTCCAGAACTTTCTGTCACCGAAATGAGAGGAAAAAATGTTTTTTTGGCCAAATTTTGAGGTTTGCAGAGGATTCTGGGTAACAGAATCTGGTCAGAGCCACACAAGTCACCCCATCCTGGATTCCCCTAGGTGTCTAGTTTTCAAAACTGCGCAGTTTTTCTAGGTTTCCCTAGGTGCTGGCTGAGCTAGATGCCAAAATCCATAGCTATGTGCTTTGCAAAAAACAGCTCTGTTTTCTTTGTGAAAATTTGATGTGTCCACGTTGTGTTTTGGGGCTTTTCCTGTCGCGGGCGCTAGGCCTACCCACACAAGTGAGGTGCCATTTTTATAGGGAGACATGGGGAACGCTTGGTGGAAGGAAAGTTGTGGCTCTTCTCTGATTCCAGAACTTTCTGTCACCGAAATGAGAGGAAAAAGTGTTTTTTTGGGCCAAATTTTGAGCTTTGCAAAGGATTCTGGGTAACAGAACCTGGTCAGAACCCCACAACTCACCCAATCTTGGATTCACCTAGGTGTCTAGTTTTCAAAACTTTGCAGGTTTGCTAGGTTTCCCTAGGTGCCGGCTGAGCTAGAGGCCAAAATCTACAGCTAGGCACTTTGTAAAAAACAGCTCTGTTTTCTTTGTGAAAATGTGATGTGTCCACGTTGTGTTTTGGGGCTTTTCCTGTTGCGGGCGCTAGGCCTACCCCCACAAGTGAGGTACCATTTGTATCCGGAGACATGGGGAAACGCTGGGTGGAAGGAAATTTGTGGCTCCTCTCTGATTCCAGAACTTTTTGTCACTGAAATGTGAGGAAAAAGTTTTTTTTTTTGGCCCAATTTTGATGTTTGCAAAGGATTCTGGGTAACAGAACCTTGTCAGAACCCCACAAGTCACCCCATCTTGGATTCCCCAGGTGTCTAGTTTTTAAAACTGTGCAGGTTTGCTAGGTTTCCTTAGGTGCCGGCTGAGCTAGATGCCAAAATCCACAGCTAGGCACTTTGCAAAAAACAGCTCTGTTTTCTTTGTGAAAATGTGATGTGTCCACGTTGTGTTTTGGGGCTTTTCCTGTCGGTGGCACGAGGCTTACCCCCACAAGTTTGGTACCATTTTTATCGGGAGACATGGGGGAACGCGGGGTGGATGGAAATTTGTGGCTCCTCTCTGATTCCAGAACTTTCTGTCACCGAAATGAGAGGAAAAAGTGTTTTTTTTGGCCAAATTTTGAGGTTTGCAGAAGATTCTGGGAAACATAATCTGGTCAGAGCCACACAAGTCACCCCATCTTGGATTCCCCTTGGTGTCTAGTTTTCAAAACTGCGCAGTTTTGCTAGGTTTCTCTAGGTGCCAGCTGAGCTAGAGGCCAAAATCTACAGCTAGGCACTTTGCAAAAAACAGCTCTGTTTTCTTTGTGAAAATGTGATGTGTCCTCGTTGTGTTTTAGGGCTTTGTATGTTGCAGGCGCTAAGCCTACCCCCACAAGTGAGGTACCATTTTTATTGGGAGACATGGGGAATTGCTGTGAGAAAGGAAATTTGTGGCTCCTCTCTGATTCCAGAACTTTCTGTCACCGAAATGAGAGAAGATTTGTGGCTCCTCTCTGATTCCAGAACTTTCTGTCACCGAAATGAGAGGAAAAAGTGTTTTTTTTGGCCAAATTTTGAGTTTTGCAGAGGATTCTGGGTAACAGAATCTGGTCAGAGCCACACAAGTCACCCCATCTTGGATTCCCCTTGGTGTCTAGTTTTCAAAACTGCGCAGTTTTGCTCGGTTTACTTAGGTGCCGGCTGAGCTAGAGGCCAAAATCTACAGCTAGGCACTTTCCATAAAACAGCTCTGTTTTCTTTGTGAAAATGTGATGTGTCCACGTTGTGTTTTGGGGCTTTTCCTTTTTGCGGGAGCTAGTCCTACCCCCACAAGTAAGGTACCATTTGTATCCGGAGACATGGGGAAACGCTGGGTGGAAGGAAATTTGTGGCTCCTCTCTGATTCCAGAACCTTCTGTCACTGAAATGAGAGGAAAAAGTGTTTTTTTTTGGCCAAATTTTGAGGTTTGCAGAGGATTCTGGGTAACAGAATCTTGTCAGAGCCACACAAGTCACCCCATCTTGGATTCCCCTTGGTGTCTAGTTTTCAAAACTGCCAGCTTTGCTAGGTTTCCCTAGGTCCCGGCTGAGCTAGAGGCCAAAATTTACAGCTAGGCACTTTGCAAAAAACAGCTCTGTTTTCTTTGTGAAAATGTGATGTGTCCACGTTGTGTTTTAGGGATTTTTCTGTTGCAGGCGCTAGGCCTACCCCCACAAGTGAGGTAATATTTTTATTGGGAGACATGGGGAATTGCTGGGAGAAAGGAAATTTTGGGCTCCTCTCTGATTCCAGAACTTTCTGTCACCGAAATGAGAGGAAAAAGTGTATTGTTTGGCCAAATGTTGAGGTTTGCAGAGGATTCTGTCTAACAGAATCTGGTCAGAGCCCCACAAGTCACCCCATCTTGGATTCCCCTAGGTGTCTAGTTTTCAAAACTGTGCAGGTTTGCGAGGTTTCTCTAGGTGCCGGATGAGCTAGAGGCCAAAATCTACAGCTAGGCACTTTCCAAAAAACAGCTCTGTTTTCTTTGTGAAAATGTGATGTGACCACGTTGTGTTTTGGGGCTTTTCCTGTTGCGGGCGCTAGGCCTACCCCCACAAGTGAGGTACCATTTTTATCGGGAGACATGGGGAAACGCTGGGTGGGAGGAAATTTGTGGCTCCTCTCTGATTCCAGAACTTTCTGTCACTGAAATGAGTGGAAAAAGTGTTTTTTTTGGCCCAATTTTGAGGTTTGCAGAGGATTCTGGGTAACAGAATCTGGTCAGAGCCACACAAGTCACCCCATCTTGGATTCCCCTTGGTGTCTAGTTTTCAAAACTGCGCAGTTTTCCTAGGTTTCCCTCGGTGCCGGCTGAGCTAGAGGCCAAAATCTACATCTAGGCACTTTGCAAAAAAAAGCTCTGTTTTCTTTGTGAAAATGTGATGTGTCCACGTTGTGTTTTAGGGCTTTTTCTGTTGCAGGCGCTAGGCCTACCCCCACAAGTGAGGTACCATTTTTATTGGGAGACATGGGGAATTGCTGTGAGAAAGGAAATTTGTGGCTCCTATCTGATTCCAGAACTTTCTGTCACCGAAATGAGAGGAAATTTGTGGCTCCTCTCTGATTCCAGAACTTTCTGTCACCGAAATGAGAGGAAATAGTGTTTTTTTTTGGCCAAATTTTGAGGTTTGCAGAGGATTCTGGGTAACAGAATCTGGTCAGAGCCCCACAAGTCACCACATCTTGGATTCCTCTAGGTGTCTAGTTTTCAAAGCTGTGCAGGTATACTAGGTTTCTCTAGGTGCCGGTTGAGCTAGAGGCCAAAATCTACAGCTAGGCACTTTCCAAAAAACAGCTCTGATTTCTTTGTGAAAATGTGATATGACCACGTTGTGTTTTGGGGCTTTTCCTGTTGCGGGCGCTAGGCCTACCCCCACAAGTGAGGTACCATTTTTATCGGGAGACATGGGGAAACGCTGGGTGGGAGGAAATTTGTGGCTCCTCTCTGATTCCAGAACTTTCTGTCACTGAAATGAGTGGAAAAGTGTTTTTTTGGTGCAATTTTGAGGTTTGCAGAGGATTCTGGGTAACAGAATCTAGTCAGAGCCCCACAAGTCACCCCATCTTAGATTCCCATAGGTGTCTAGTTTTCAAAACTGCGCAGTTTTGCTAGGTTTCCCTACGTGCTGGCTGAGCTAGAGGCCAAAATCCATAGATAGGTGCTTTGCAAAAAACAGCTCTGTTTTCTTTGTGAAAATTTGATGTGTCCACGTTGTGTTTTGGGACTTTTCCTGTCGCAGGCTCTAGGCCTAGCCCCACAAGTGAGGTACCATTTTTATCAGGAGACAAGGGAAAATGCTGGGAGAAAGGAAATTTGTGGCTCCCCTCTGACTCCAGAACTTTCTGTCACCGAAATGAGAGGAAAAAATGTTTTTTTGGCCAAATTTTGAGGTTTGCAGAGGATTCTGGGTAACAGAATCTGGTCAGAGCCACACAAGTCACCCCATCCTGGATTCCCCTAGGTGTCTAGTTTTCAAAACTGCGCAGTTTTTCTAGGTTTCCCTAGGTGCTGGCTGAGCTAGATGCCAAAATCCATAGCTATGTGCTTTGCAAAAAACAGCTCTGTTTTCTTTGTGAAAATTTGATGTGTCCACGTTGTGTTTTGGGGCTTTTCCTGTCGCGGGCGCTAGGCCTACCCACACAAGTGAGGTGCCATTTTTATAGGGAGACATGGGGAACGCTTGGTGGAAGGAAAGTTGTGGCTCTTCTCTGATTCCAGAACTTTCTGTCACCGAAATGAGAGGAAAAAGTGTTTTTTTGGGCCAAATTTTGAGCTTTGCAAAGGATTCTGGGTAACAGAACCTGGTCAGAACCCCACAACTCACCCAATCTTGGATTCACCTAGGTGTCTAGTTTTCAAAACTTTGCAGGTTTGCTAGGTTTCCCTAGGTGCCGGCTGAGCTAGAGGCCAAAATCTACAGCTAGGCACTTTCTAAAAAACAGCTCTGTTTTCTTTGTGAAAATGTGATGTGTCCACGTTGTGTTTTGGGGCTTTTCCTGTTGCGGGCGCTAGGCCTACCCCCACAAGTGAGGTACCATTTGTATCCGGAGACATGGGGAAACGCTGGGTGGAAGGAAATTTGTGGCTCCTCTCTGATTCCAGAACTTTTTGTCACTGAAATGTGAGGAAAAAGTTTTTTTTTTTTGGCCCAATTTTGATGTTTGCAAAGGATTCTGGGTAACAGAACCTTGTCAGAACCCCACAAGTCACCCCATCTTGGATTCCCCAGGTGTCTAGTTTTTAAAACTGTGCAGGTTTGCTAGGTTTCCTTAGGTGCCGGCTGAGCTAGATGCCAAAATCCACAGCTAGGCACTTTGCAAAAAACAGCTCTGTTTTCTTTGTGAAAATGTGATGTGTCCACGTTGTGTTTTGGGGCTTTTCCTGTCGGTGGCACGAGGCTTACCCCCACAAGTTTGGTACCATTTTTATCGGGAGACATGGGGGAACGCGGGGTGGATGGAAATTTGTGGCTCCTCTCTGATTCCAGAACTTTCTGTCACCGAAATGAGAGGAAAAAGTGTTTTTTTTGGCCAAATTTTGAGGTTTGCAGAAGATTCTGGGAAACATAATCTGGTCAGAGCCACACAAGTCACCCCATCTTGGATTCCCCTTGGTGTCTAGCTTTCAAAACTGCGCAGTTTTGCTAGGTTTCTCTAGGTGCCGGCTGAGCTAGAGGCCAAAATCTACAGCTAGGCACTTTGCAAAAAACAGCTCTGTTTTCTTTGTGAAAATGTGATGTGTCCTCGTTGTGTTTTAGGGCTTTGTATGTTGCAGGCGCTAAGCCTACCCCCACAAGTGAGGTACCATTTTTATTGGGAGACATGGGGAATTGCTGTGAGAAAGGAAATTTGTGGCTCCTCTCTGATTCCAGAACTTTCTGTCACCGAAATGAGAGAAGATTTGTGGCTCCTCTCTGATTCCAGAACTTTCTGTCACCGAAATGAGAGGAAAAAGTGTTTTTTTTGGCCAAATTTTGAGTTTTGCAGAGGATTCTGGGTAACAGAATCTGGTCAGAGCCACACAAGTCACCCCATCTTGGATTCCCCTTGGTGTCTAGTTTTCAAAACTGCGCAGTTTTGCTCGGTTTACTTAGGTGCCGGCTGAGCTAGAGGCCAAAATCTACAGCTAGGCACTTTCCATAAAACAGCTCTGTTTTCTTTGTGAAAATGTGATGTGTCCACGTTGTGTTTTGGGGCTTTTCCTTTTTGCGGGAGCTAGTCCTACCCCCACAAGTAAGGTACCATTTGTATCCGGAGACATGGGGAAACGCGGGGTGGAAGGAAATTTGTGGCTCCTCTCTGATTCCAGAACCTTCTGTCACTGAAATGAGAGGAAAAAGTGTTTTTTTTTGGCCAAATTTTGAGGTTTGCAGAGGATTCTGGGTAACAGAATCTTGTCAGAGCCACACAAGTCACCCCATCTTGGATTCCCCTTGGTGTCTAGTTTTCAAAACTGCCAGCTTTGCTAGGTTTCCCTAGGTGCCGGCTGAGCTAGAGGCCAAAATTTACAGCTAGGCACTTTGCAAAAAACAGCTCTGTTTTCTTTGTGAAAATGTGATGTGTCCACGTTGTGTTTTAGGGATTTTTCTGTTGCAGGCGCTAGGCCTACCCCCACAAGTGAGGTAATATTTTTATTGGGAGACATGGGGAATTGCTGGGAGAAAGGAAATTTTGGGCTCCTCTCTGATTCCAGAACTTTCTGTCACCGAAATGAGAGGAAAAAGTGTATTGTTTGGCCAAATGTTGAGGTTTGCAGAGGATTCTGTCTAACAGAATCTGGTCAGAGCCCCACAAGTCACCCCATCTTGGATTCCCCTAGGTGTCTAGTTTTCAAAACTGTGCAGGTTTGCGAGGTTTCTCTAGGTGCCGGATGAGCTAGAGGCCAAAATCTACAGCTAGGCACTTTCCAAAAAACAGCTCTGTTTTCTTTGTGAAAATGTGATGTGACCACGTTGTGTTTTGGGGCTTTTCCTGTTGCGGGCGCTAGGCCTACCCCCACAAGTGAGGTACCATTTTTATCGGGAGACATGGGGAAACGCTGGGTGGGAGGAAATTTGTGGCTCCTCTCTGATTCCAGAACTTTCTGTCACTGAAATGAGTGGAAAAAGTGTTTTTTTGGCCCAATTTTGAGGTTTGCAGAGGATTCTGGGTAACAGAATCTGGTCAGAGCCACACAAGTCACCCCATCTTGGATTCCCCTTGGTGTCTAGTTTTCAAAACTGCGCAGTTTTCCTAGGTTTCCCTCGGTGCCGGCTGAGCTAGAGGCCAAAATCTACATCTAGGCACTTTGCAAAAAAAAGCTCTGTTTTCTTTGTGAAAATGTGATGTGTCCACGTTGTGTTTTAGGGCTTTTTCTGTTGCAGGCGCTAGGCCTACCCCCACAAGTGAGGTACCATTTTTATTGGGAGACATGGGGAATTGCTGTGAGAAAGGAAATTTGTGGCTCCTATCTGATTCCAGAACTTTCTGTCACCGAAATGAGAGGAAATTTGTGGCTCCTCTCTGATTCCAGAACTTTCTGTCACCGAAATGAGAGGAAATAGTGGTTTTTTTGGCCAAATTTTGAGGTTTGCAGAGGATTCTGGGTAACAGAATCTGGTCAGAGCCCCACAAGTCACCACATCTTGGATTCCTCTAGGTGTCTAGTTTTCAAAGCTGTGCAGGTATACTAGGTTTCTCTAGGTGCCGGTTGAGCTAGAGGCCAAAATCTACAGCTAGGCACTTTCCAAAAAACAGCTCTGATTTCTTTGTGAAAATGTGATATGACCACGTTGTGTTTTGGGGCTTTTCCTGTTGCGGGCGCTAGGCCTACCCCCACAAGTGAGGTACCATTTTTATCGGGAGACATGGGGAAACGCTGGGTGGGAGGAAATTTGTGGCTCCTCTCTGATTCCAGAACTTTCTGTCACTGAAATGAGTGGAAAAGTGTTTTTTTGGCGCAATTTTGAGGTTTGCAGAGGATTCTGGGTAACAGAATCTAGTCAGAGCCCCACAAGTCACCCCATCTTGGATTCCCATAGGTGCCTAGTTTTCAAAACTGCGCAGTTTTGCTAGGTTTCCCTACGTGCTGGCTGAGCTAGAGGCCAAAATCCATAGATAGGTGCTTTGCAAAAAACAGCTCTGTTTTCTTTGTGAAAATTTGATGTGTCCACGTTGTGTTTTGGGACTTTTCCTGTCGCAGGCTCTAGGCCTAGCCCCACAAGTGAGGTACCATTTTTATCAGGAGACAAGGGAAAATGCTGGGAGAAAGGAAATTTGTGGCTCCCCTCTGACTCCAGAACTTTCTGTCACCGAAATGAGAGGAAAAAATGTTTTTTTGGCCAAATTTTGAGGTTTGCAGAGGATTCTGGGTAACAGAATCTGGTCAGAGCCACACAAGTCACCCCATCCTGGATTCCCCTAGGTGTCTAGTTTTCAAAACTGCGCAGTTTTTCTAGGTTTCCCTAGGTGCTGGCTGAGCTAGATGCCAAAATCCATAGCTATGTGCTTTGCAAAAAACAGCTCTGTTTTCTTTGTGAAAATTTGATGTGTCCACGTTGTGTTTTGGGGCTTTTCCTGTCGCGGGCGCTAGGCCTACCCACACAAGTGAGGTGCCATTTTTATAGGGAGACATGGGGAACGCTTGGTGGAAGGAAAGTTGTGGCTCTTCTCTGATTCCAGAACTTTCTGTCACCGAAATGAAAGGAAAAAGTGTTTTTTTGGGCCAAATTTTGAGCTTTGCAAAGGATTCTGGGTAACAGAACCTGGTCAGAACCCCACAACTCACCCAATCTTGGATTCACCTAGGTGTCTAGTTTTCAAAACTTTGCAGGTTTGCTAGGTTTCCCTAGGTGCCGGCTGAGATAGAGGCCAAAATCTACAGCTAGGCACTTTCTAAAAAACAGCTCTGTTTTCTTTGTGAAAATGTGATGTGTCCACGTTGTGTTTTGGGGCTTTTCCTGTTGCGGGCGCTAGGCCTACCCCCACAAGTGAGGTACCATTTGTATCCGGAGACATGGGGAAACGCTGGGTGGAAGGAAATTTGTGGCTCCTCTCTGATTCCAGAACTTTTTGTCACTGAAATGTGAGGAAAAAGTTTTTTTTTTTGGCCCAATTTTGATGTTTGCAAAGGATTCTGGGTAACAGAAACTTGTCAGAACCCCACAAGTCACCCCATCTTGGATTCCCCAGGTGTCTAGTTTTTAAAACTGTGCAGGTTTGCTAGGTTTCCTTAGGTGCCGGCTGAGCTAGATGCCAAAATCCACAGCTAGGCACTTTGCAAAAAACAGCTCTGTTTTCTTTGTGAAAATGTGATGTGTCCACGTTGTGTTTTGGTGCTTTTCCTGTCGGTGGCACGAGGCTTACCCCCACAAGTTTGGTACCATTTTTATCGGGAGACATGGGGGAACGCGGGGTGGATGGAAATTTGTGGCTCCTCTCTGATTCCAGAACTTTCTGTCACCGAAATGAGAGGAAAAAGTGTTTTTTTTTGGCCAAATTTTGAGGTTTGCAGAAGATTCTGGGAAACATAATCTGGTCAGAGCCACACAAGTCACCCCATCTTGGATTCCCCTTGGTGTCTAGTTTTCAAAACTGCGCAGTTTTGCTAGGTTTCTCTAGGTGCCGGCTGAGCTAGAGACCAAAATCTACAGCTAGGCACTTTGCAAAAAATAGCTCTGTTTTCTTTGTGAAAATGTGATGTGTCCTCGTTGTGTTTTAGGGCTTTGTATGTTGCAGGCGCTAAGCCTACCCCCACAAGTGAGGTACCATTTTTATTGGGAGACATGGGGAATTGCTGTGAGAAAGGAAATTTGTGGCTCCTCTCTGATTCCAGAACTTTCTGTCACCGAAATGAGAGAAGATTTGTGGCTCTTCTCTGATTCCAGAACTTTCTGTCACCGAAATGAGAGGAAAAAGTGTTTTTTTTGGCCAAATTTTGAGTTTTGCAGAGGATTCTGGGTAACAGAATGTGGTCAGAGCCACACAAGTCACCCCATCTTGGATTCCCCTTGGTGTCTAGTTTTCAAAACTGCGCAGTTTTGCTTGGTTTACTTAGGTGCCGGCTGAGCTAGAGGCCAAAATCTACAGCTAGGCACTTTCCATAAAACAGCTCTGTTTTCTTTGTGAAAATGTGATGTGTCCACGTTGTGTTTTGGGGCTTTTCCTTTTTGCGGGAGCTAGTCCTACCCCCACAAGTAAGGTACCATTTGTATCCGGAGACATGGGGAAACGCTGGGTGGAAGGAAATTTGTGGCTCCTCTCTTATTCCAGAACCTTCTGTCACTGAAATGAGAGGAAAAAGTGTTTTTTTTTGGCCAAATTTTGAGGTTTGCAGAGGATTCTGGGTAACAGAATCTTGTCAGAGCCACACAAGTCACCCCATCTTGGATTCCCCTTGGTGTCTAGTTTTCAAAACTGCGCAGTTTTGCTAGGTTTCCCTCGGTGCCGGTTGAGCTAGAGGCCAAAATCTACATCTAGGCACTTTGCAAAAAACAGCTCTGTTTTCTTTGTGAAAATGTGATGTGTCCACGTTGTGTTTTAGGGCTTTTTCTGTTGCTGGCGCTAGGCCTACCCCCACAAGTGAGGTACCATTTTTATTGGAAGACATGGAGAATTGCTGTGAGAAAGGAAATGTGTGGCTCCTCAATGATTCCAGAACTTTCTGTCACCGAAATGAGAGGAAATTTGTGGCTCCTCTCTGATTCCAGAACTTTCTGTCACTGAAATGAGAGGAAATAGTGTTTTTTTGGGCCAAATTTTGAGGTTTGCAGAGGATTCTGGGTAACAGAATCTGGTCAACGCCACACAAGTCACCCCATCTTGGATTCCCCTTGGTGTCTAGTTTTCAAAACTGGGCAATTTTGCTAGGTTTCCTTAGGTGCCGGCTGAGCTAGATACCAAAATCCACAGCTAGGCACTTTGCAAAAAACAGCTCTGTTTTCTTTGTGAAAATTTGATGTGTCCACGTTGTGTTTTGGGGCTTTTCCTGTTGCGGGCGCTAGGCCTACCCACACAAGTGAGGTGCCATTTTTATAGGGAGACATGGGGAACGCTTGGTGGAAGGAAAGTTGTGGCTCTTCTCTGATTGCAGAACTTTCTGTCACCGAAATGAGAGGAAAAAGTGTTTTTTTGGGCCAAATTTTGAGATTTGCAAAGGATTCTGGGTAACAGAACCTGGTCAGAACCCCACAAGTCACCCAATCTTGGATTCACCTAGGTGTCTAGTTTTCAAAACTGTGCAGGTTTGCTAGGTTTCCCTAGGTGCCGCCTGAGTTACAGGCCAAAATCTACAGCTAGGCACTTTCCAAAAAACAGCTCTGTTTTCTTTGTGAAGATGTGATGTGTCCACGTTGTGTTTTGGGGCTTTTCCTGTTGCAGACGCTAGTCCTACCCCCACAAGTGAGGTACCATTTGTATCGGGAGACATGGGGAAACGCTGGGTGGAAGGAAATTTGTGGCTCCTCTCTGATTCCATAACTTTCTGTCACTGAAATGAGAGGAAAAGGTTTTATTTTTTTGGCCCAATTTTGAGGTTTGCAAAGGATTCTGGGTAACAGAACCTTGTCAGAACCCCACAAGTCACCCCATCTTGGATTCCACAGGTGTCTAGTTTTTAAAACTGTGCAGGTTTGCTAGGTTTCCTTAGGTGCTGGCGGAGCTAGATGCCAAAATTCACAGCTAGGCACTTTGCAAAAAACAGCTCTGTTTTCTTTGTGAAAATGTGATGTGTCCACGTTGTGTTTTGGGGCTTTTCCTGTCGGTGGCACTAGGCTTACCCCCACAAGTTAGGTACCATTTTTATCAGTAGACCTGGTGGAACGCGGGGTGGAAGGAAATTTGTGGCTCCTCTCTGATTCCAGAACTTTCTGTCACCGAAATGAGAGGAAAAAGTGTTTTTTTGGCCAAATTTTGAGGTTTGCAGAGGATTCTGGGTAACAGAATCTGGTCAGAGCCACACATGTCACCCCATCCTGGATTCCCCTAGGTGTCTAGTTTTCAAAACTGCGCAGTTTTGCTAGGTTTCCCTAGGTGCCGGCTGAGCTAGAGGCCAAAATCCATAGCTAGGTGCTTTGCAAAAAACAGCTCTGTTTTCTTTGTGAAAATGTGATGTGACCACGTTGTGTTTTGGGGCTTTTTCTGTTGCAGGCGCTAGGCTTACCCACACAAGTGAGGTACCATTTTTATCGGGAGACATGGGGGAAAGCGGGGTGGAAGGAAATTTGTGGCTCCTTTCTGATTCCAGAACTTTCTGTCACAGAAATGAGAGGAAAAAGTGTTTTTTTTGGCCAAATTTTGAGGTTTGCAGAGGATTCTGGGTAACAGAATCTGGTCAGAGCCACACAAGAAACCCCATCTTGGATTCCCCTTGGTGTCTAGTTTTCAAAACTGCGCAGCTTTGCTAGGTTTCCCTAGGTGCCGGCTGAGCTAGAGGCCAAAATTTACAGCTAGGCACTTTGCAAAAAAACAGCTCTGTTTTCTTTGTGAAAATGTGATGTGTCCACGTTGTGTTTTAGGGCTTTTTCTGTTGCAGGCGCTAGGCCTACCCCCACGAGTGAGGTAATATTTTTATTGGGAGACATGGGGAATTGCTGGGAGAAAGGAAATTTTTGGCTCCTCTCTGATTCCAGAACTTTCTGTCACAGAAATGAGTGGAAAAAGTGTTTTGTTTGGCCAAATGTTGAGGTTTGCAGAGGATTCTGTGTAACAGAATCTAGTCAGAGCCCCACAAGTCACCCCATCTTGGATTCCCCTAGGTGTCTAGTTTTCAAAACTGTGCAGGTTTGCTATGTTTCCCTAGGTGCCGGCTGAGCTAGAGGCCAAAATCTACAGCTAGGCACTTTCCAAAAAACAGCTCTGTTTTCTTTGTGAAAATGTGATGTGTCCACGTTGTGTTTTGGGGCTTTTCCTCTTGCGGGCGCTAGGCCTACCCCCACAAGTGAGGTACCATTTTTATCGGGAGACATGAGGAAATGCTGGGTGGAAGGAAATTTGTGGCTCCTCTCTGATTCCAGAACTTTCTGTTACCGAAATGAGAGGAAAAAGTGTTTTTTTTGGGTCAAATTTTGAGATTTGCAGAGGATTCTGGGTAACAGAATCTGGTCAGACCTCCACAAGTCACCCCATCTTGGATTCCCCTAGGAGGTGTCTAGTTTTCAAAACTGCAAAGTTTTGCTAGGTTTCCCTAGGTGCGGGCTGAGCTAGAGGCCAAAATCCATAGCTAGGTGCTTTGCAAAAAACAGCTCTGTTTTCCTTGTGAAAATTTGATGTGTCCACATTGTGTTTTGGGGCTTTTCTTGTCGCGGGCGCTAGGCCTACCCACACAAGTGAGGTGCCATTTTTATAGGGAGACATGGGGGATCGTTGGGTGGAAGGAAATTTGTGGCTCTTCTCTGATTCCAGAACTTTCTGTCACTGAAATGAGAGGAAAAAGTGTTTTTTTGGCCAAATTTTGAGGTTTGCAGAGGATTCTGGGTAACAGAATCTGGTCAGAGCCCCAAAAGTCACCCCATCTTGGATTCCCCTAGGTGTCTAGTTTTTAAAACTGCGCAGTTTTGCTAGGTTTCCCCAGGTGCCGGCTGAGCTAGAGGCCAAAATCCATAGCTATGTGCTTTGCAAAAAACAGCTCTGTTTTCTTTGTGAAAATTGGATGTGTCCACGTTGTGTTTTGGTGCTTTTCCTGTCACGGGCGCTAGGCCTACCCACACAAGTGAGGTGCCATTTTTATAGGGAGACATGGGGAACGCTGGGTGGAAGGAAAGTTGTGGCTCTTCTCTGATTCCAGAACTTTCTGTCACCGAAATGAGAGGAAAAAGTGTTTTTTTTGGGTCAAATTTTGAGATTTGCAAAGGATTCTGGGTAACAGAATCTGGTCAGAGCCCCACAAGTCACCCCTTCCTGGATTCCCCTAGGTGTCTAGTTTTCAAAACTGCGCAATTTTGCTAGGTTTCCCTAGGTGCCGGCTGAGCTAGAGTACAAAATCTACAGCTAGGCACTTTGCAAAAAACAGCTCTGTTTTCTTTGTGAAAATGTGATGTGTCCACGTTGTGTTTTAGGGCTTTTCCTGTTGCGGGCGGTAGGCCTACCCCCACAAGTGAGGTACCATTTTTATCAGGAGACATGGGGAAATGCTGGGAGGAAGGAAATTTGTGGCTCCTCTCTGATTCCAGAACTTTCTGTCACCGAAATGAGAGGAAAAAGTGTTTTTTTTGGCCAAATTTTGAGGTTTGCAGAGGATTCTGGGTAACAGAATCTGGTCAGAGCCCCACAAGTCACCCCTTCCTGGATTGCCCTAGGTGTCTAGTTTTCAAAACTGCACAGTTTTGCTAGGTTTCTCCAGGTGCCGGCTGAGCTAGAGGCCAAAATCCATAGCTATGTGCTTTGCAACAAACATCTCTGTTTTCTTTGTGAAAATTTGATGTGTCCACGTTGTGTTTTGGGGCTTTTCCTGTTGCGGGCGCTAGGCCTACCCCCACAAGTGAGGTACCATTTTTATCGGGAGACATGGGGAAACGCTGGGTGGGAGGAAATTTGTGGCTCCTCTCTGATTCCAGAACTTTCTGTCACTGAAATGAGTGGAAAAAGTGTTTTTTTGGCCCAATTTTGAGGTTTGCAGAGGATTCTGGGTAACAGAATCTAGTCAGAGCCCCACAAGTCACCCCATCTTGGATTCCCATAGGTGTCTAGTTTTCAAAACTGCGCAGTTTTGCTAGGTTTCCCTAGGTGCTGGCTTAGCTAGAGGCCAAAATCCATAGATAGGTGCTTTGCAAAAAACAGCTCTGTTTTCTTTGTGAAAATTTGATGTGTCCACGTTGTGTTTTGGGACTTTTCCTGTTGCAGGCTCTAGGCCTAGCTCCACAAATGAGGTACCATTTTTATCAGGAGACAAGGGAAAATTCTGGGAGAATGGAAATTTGTGGCTTCCCTCTGATTCCAGAACTTTCTGTCACCGAAATGAGAGGAAAAAGTGTTTTTTTGGCCAAATTTTGAGGTTTGCAGAGGATTCTGGGTAACAGAATCTGGTCAGAGCCACACATGTCACCCCATCCTGGATTCCCCTAGGTGTCTAGTTTTCAAAACTGCGCAGTTTTGCTAGGTTTCCCTAGGTGCTGGCTGAGCTAGAGTACAAAATCCATAGATAGGTGCTTTGCAAAAAACAGCTCTGTTTTCTTTGTGAAAATTTGATGTGTCCACGTTGTGTTTTGGGACTTTTCATGTCGCAGGCTCTAGGCCTAGCCCCACAAGTGAGGTACCATTTTTATCAGGAGACAAGGGAAAATGCTGGGAGAAAGGAAATTTGTGACTCCCCTCTGATTCCAGAACTTTCTGTCACCGAAATGAGAGGAAAAAGTGTTTTTTTGGCAAAATTTTGAGGTTTGCAGAAGATTCTGGGTAACAAAATCTGGTCAGAGCCCCACAAGTCACCCCATGTTGGATTCCCCTAGGTGTCTAGTTTTCAAAACTGTGCAGGTTTGCGAGGTTTCTCTAGGTGCCGGATGAGCTAGAGGCCAAAATCTACAGCTAGGCACTTTCCAAAAAACAGCTCTGTTTTCCTTGTGAAAATGTGATGTGACCACGTTGTGTTTTGGGGCGTTTCCTGTTGCGGGCGCTAGGCCTACCCCCACAAGGGAGGTACCATTTTTATCGGGAGATATGGGGAAACGCTGGGTGGGAGGAAATTTGTGGCTCCTCTCTGATTCCAGAACTTTCTGTCACTGAAATGAGTGGAAAAAGTGTTTTTTTGGCCCAATTTTGAGGTTTGCAGAGGATTCTGGGTAACAGAATCTAGTCAGAGCCCCACAAGCCACCCCATCTTGGATTCCCATAGGTGTCTAGTTTTCAAAACTGCGCAGTTTTGCTAGGTTTCCCTAGGTGCTGGCTGAGCTAGAGGCCAAAATCCACAGATAGGTGCTTTGCAAAAAACAGCTCTGTTTTCTTTGTGATAATTTGATGTGTCCACGTTGTGTTTTGGGACTTTTCCTGTCGCAGGCTCTAGGCCTAGCCCCACAAGTGAGGTACCATTTTTATCAGGAGACAAGGGAAAATGCTGGGAGAAAGGAAATTTGTGGCTCCCCTCTGATTCCAGAACTTTCTGTCACCGAAATGAGAGGAAAAAGTGTTTTTTTGGCCAAATTTTGAGATTTGCAGAGGATTCTGGGTAACAGAATCTGGTCAGACCTCCACAAGTCACCCCATCTTGGATTCCCCTAGGAGGTGTCTAGTTTTCAAAACTGCGCAGTTTTTCTAGGTTTCCCTAGGTGCCGGCTGAGCTAGATGCCAAAATCCATAGCTATGTGCTTTGCAACAAACAGCTCTGTTTTCTTTGTGAAAATTTGATGTGTCCACGTTGTGTTTTGGGGCTTTTCCTGTTGCGGGCGCTAGGCCTACCCAAACAAGTGAGGTGCCATTTTTATAGGGAGACATGGGGAACGCTTGGTGGAAGGGAAGTTGTGGCTCTTCTCTCATTCCAGAAATTTCTGTCACCGAAATGAGAGGAAAAAGTGTTTTTTTGGGCCAAATTTTGAGGTTTGCAAAGGATTCTGGGTAACAGAACCTGGTCAGAACCCCACAACTCACCCAATCATGGATTCACCTAGGTGTCTAGTTTTCAAAACTGTGCAGGTTTGCTAGGTTTCCCTAGGTGCCGGCTGAGCTAGAGGCCAAAATCTACAGCTAGGCACTTTCCAAAAAACAGCTCTGTTTTCTTTGTGAAAATGTGATGTGTGCACGTTGTGTTTTGGGGCTTTTCCTGTTGCGGGCGCTAGTCCTACCCCCACAAGTGAGGTACCATTTGTATCCGGAGACATGGTGAAACGCTGGGTTGAAGGAAATTTGTGGCTCCTCTCTGATTCCAAAAATTTTTGTCACTGAAATGTGAGGAAAAAGTGTTTTTTATTGGCCCAATTTTGATGTTTGCAAAGGATTCTGGGTAACAGAACCTTGTCAGAACCTCACAAGTCACCCCATCTTGGATTCTCCAGGTGTCTAGTTTTTAAAACTGTGCAGGTTTGCTAGGTTTCCTTAGGTGCCGGCTGAGCTAGATGCCAAAATCCACAGCTAGGCACTTTGCAAAAAACAGCTCTGTTTTCTTTGTGAAAATGTGATGTGTCCACGTTGTGTTTTGGGGCTTTTCCTGTCGGTGGCACGAGGCTTACCCCACAAGTGAGGTACCACCTTTATCGGGAGACATGGGGGAACGTGGGGTGGAAGGAAATTTGTGGCTCCTCTCTGATTCCAGAACTTTCTGTCACCGAAATGAGAGGAAAAAGTGTTTTTTTTGCCAAATTTTGAGGTTTGCAGAGGATTCTGGGTAACATAATCTGGTCAGAGCCCCACAAGTCACCCCTTCCTGGATTCCCCTAGGTGTCTAGTTTTCAAAACTGCGCAGTTTTGCTAGGTTTCCCTAGGTGCCGGCTGAGCTAGAGGCCAAAATCCATAGCTAGGTGCTTTGCAAAAAACAGCTCTGTTTTCTTTGTGAAAATGTGATGTGACCACGTTGTGTTTTGGGGCTTTTCCTGTTGCGGGTGCTAGGCCTACCCCCACAAGTGAGGTGCCATTTTTATCGGGAGACATGGGGAAACGCTGGGTGGGAGGAAATGTGTGGCTCCTATCTGATTCCAGAACTTTCTGTCACTGAAATGAGTGGAAAAAGTGTTTTTTTGGCCCAATTTTGAGATTTGCAGAGGATTCTGGGTAACAGAATCTAGTCAGAGCCCCACAAGTCACCCCATCTTGGATTCCCATAGGTGTCTAGTTTTCAAAACTGCGCAGTTTTGCTAGGTTTCCCTAGGTGCTGGCTGAGCTAGAGTACAAAATCCATAGATAGGTGCTTTGCAAAAAACAGCTCTGTTTTCTTTGTGAAAATTTGATGTGTCCACGTTGTGTTTTGGGACTTTTCCTGTCGCAGGCTCTAGGCCTAGCCCCACAAGTGAGGTACCATTTTTATCAGGAGACTAGGGAAAATGCTGGGAGAAAGGAAATTTGTGGCTCCCCTCTGATTCCAGAACTTTCTGTCACCGAAATGAGAGGAAAAAGTGTTTTTTTGGCAAAATTTTGAGGTTTGCAGAAGATTCTGGGTAACAGAATCTGGTCAGAGCCCCACAAGTCACCCCATGTTGGATTCCCCTAGGTGTCTAGTTTTCAAAACTGTGCAGGTTTGCGAGGTTTCTCTAGGTGCCGGATGAGCTAGAGGCCAAAATCTACAGCTAGGAACTTTCCAAAAAACAGCTCTGTTTTCCTTGTGAAAATGTGATGTGACCACGTTGTGTTTTGGGGCGTTTGCTGTTGCGGGCGCTAGGCCTACCCCCACAAGTGAGGTACCATTTTTATCGGGAGACATGGGGAAACGCTGGGTGGGAGGAAATTTGTGGCTCCTCTCTGATTCCAGAACTTTCTGTCACTGAAATGAGTGGAAAAAGTGTTTTTTTGGCCCAATTTTGAGGTTTGCAGAGGATTCTGGGTAACAGAATCTAGTCAGAGCCCCACAAGCCACCCCATCTTGGATTCCCATAGGTGTCTAGTTTTCGAAACTGCGCAGTTTTGCTAGGTTTCCCTAGGTGCTGGCTGAGCTAGGGGCCAAAATCCACAGATAGGTGCTTTGCAAAAAACAGCTCTGTTTTCTTTGTGAAAATTTGATGTGTCCACGTTGTGTTTTGGGACTTTTCCTGTCGCAGGCTCTAGGCCTAGCCCCACAAGTGAGGTACCATTTTTATCAGGAGACAAGGGAAAATGCTGGGAGAAAGGAAATTTGTGGCTCCCCTCTGATTCCAGAACTTTCTGTCACCGAAATGAGAGGAAAAAGTGTTTTTTTGGCCAAATTTTGAGGTTTGCAGAGGATTCTGGGTAACAGAATCTGGTCAGAGCCACACAAGTCCCCCCATCCTGGGTTCCCCTAGGTGTCTAGTTTTCAAAACTGCGCAGTTTTTCTAGGTTTCCCTAGGTGCCGGCTGAGCTAGATGCCAAAATCCATAGCTATGTGCTTTGCAAAAAACAGCTCTGTTTTCTTTGTGAAAATTTGATGTGTCCAAGTTGTGTTTTGGGGCTTTTCCTGTTGCGGGCGCTAGGCCTACTCAAACAAGTGAGGTGCCATTTTTATAGGGAGACATGGGGAACGCTTGGTGGAAGGGAAGTTGTGGCTCTTCTCTCATTCCAGAAATTTCTGTCACCGAAATGAGAGGAAAAAGTGTTTTTTTGGGCCAAATTTTGAGGTTTGCAAAGGATTCTGGGTAACAGAACCTGGTCAGAACCCCACAAGTCACCCAATCTTGGATTCACCTAGGTGTCTAGTTTTCAAAACTGTGCAGGTTTGCTAGGTTTCCCTAGGTGCCGGCTGAGCTAGAGGCCAAAATCTACAGCTAGGCACTTTCCAAAAAACAGCTCTGTTTTCTTTGTGAAAATGTGATGTGTCCACGTTGTGTTTTGGGGCTTTTCCTGTTGCGGGCGCTAGTCCTACCCCCACAAGTGAGGTACCATTTGTATCCGGAGACATGGGGAAACGCTGGGTGGAAGGAAATTTGTGGCTCCTCTCTGATTCCAGAAATTTTTGTCACTGAAATGTGAGGAAAAAGTGTTTTTTTTTGGCCCAATTTTGATGTTAGCAAAGGATTCTGAGTAACAGAACCTTGTCAGAACCCCACAAGTCACCCCATCTTGGATTCTCCAGGTGTCTAGTTTTTAAAACTGTGCAGGTTTGCTAGGTTTCCTTAGTTGCTGGCTGAGCCAGATGCCAAAATCCACAGCTAGGCACTTTGCAAAAAACAGCTCTGTTTTCTTTGTGAAAATGTGATGTGTCCACGTTGTGTTTTGGGGCTTTTCCTGGCGGTGGCACGAGGCTTACCCCCACAAGTGAGGTACCACCTTTATCGGGAGACATGGGGGAACGTGGGGTGGAAGGAAATTTGTGGCTCCTCTCTGATTCCAGAACTTTCTGTCACCGAAATGAGAGGAAAAAGTGTTTTTTTTGCCAAATTTTGAGGTTTGCAGAGGATTCTGGGTAACATAATCTGGTCAGAGACACACAAGTCACCCCATATTGGATTCCCCTTGGTGTCTAGTTTTCAAAACTGCGCAGTTTTGCTAAGTTTCCCTAGGTGCCGGCTGAGCTAGAGGCCAAAATCTACAGCTAGGCACTTTGCAAAAAACAGCTCTGTTTTCTTTGTGAAAATGTGATGTGTCCTCGTTGTGTTTTAGGGCTTTGTGTGTTGCAGGCGCTAAGCCTACCCCCACAAGTGAGGTACCATTTTTATTGGGAGACATGGGGAATTGCTGTGAGAAAGGAAATTTGTGGCTCCTCTCTGATTCCAGAACTTTCTGTCACCGAAATGAGAAGAGATTTGTGGCTCCTCTCTGATTCCAGAACTTTCTGTCACTGAAATGAGAGGAAAAAGTGTTTTTTTGGGCCAAATTTTGAGGTTTGCAGAGGATTCTGGGTAACAGAATCTGGTCAGAGCCACACAAGTCACCCCATCTTGGATTCCCCTTGGTGTCTAGTTTTCAAAACTGCGCAGTTTTGCTCGGTTTACTTAGGTGCCGGCTGAGCTAGAGGCCAAAATCTACAGCTGGGCACTTTCCATAAAACAGCTCTGTTTTCTTTGTGAAAATGTTATGTGTCCACGTTGTGTTTTGGGGCTTTTCCTGTTGCGGGCGCTAGTCCTACCCCCACAAGTAAGGTACCATTTGTATCCGGAGACATGGGGAAACGCTGGGTGGAAGGAAATTTGAGGCTCCTCTCTGATTCCAGAACTTTCTGTCACTGAAATGAGAGGAAAAAGTGTTTTTTTTTGGCCAAATTTTGAGGTTTGCAGAGGATTCTGGGTAACAGACTCTGGTCTGAGCCACACAAGTCACCCCATCTTGGATTCCCCTTGGTGTCTACTTTTCAAAACTGAGCAGTTTTGCTAAGTTTCCCTCGGTGCCGGCTGAGCTTGAGGCCAAAATCTACATCTAGGCACTTTGCAAAAAACAGCTCTGTTTTCTTTGTGAAAATGTGATGTGTCCACGTTGTGTTTTAGGGCTTTTTCTGTTGCAGGTGCTAGGCCTACCCCCACAAGTGAAGTACCATTTTTATTGGGAGACATGGGGAATTGCTGTGAGAAAGGAAATTTGTGGCTCCTCTCTGATTCCAGAACTTTCTGTCACCGAAATGAGAGGAAATTTGTGGCTCCTCTCTGATTCCAGAACTTTCTGTCACCGAAATGAGAGGAAATAGTGTTTTTTTGGCCAAATTTTGAGGTTTGCAGAGGATTCTGGGTAACAGAATCTGGTCAGAGCCACACAAGTCACCCCATCTTGGATTCCCCTTGGTGTCTAGTTTTCAAAACTGCGCAATTTTGCTAGGTTGCCTTAGGTGCCAGCTGAGCTAGATATCAAAATCCACAGCTAGGCACTTTGCAAAAAACAGCTATGTTTTCTTTGTGAAAATGTGATGTGTCCATGTTGTGTTTTGGGGCTTTTCCTGTCGGTGGCACTAGGCTTACCCCCACAAGTGAGGTACCATTTTTATCGGGAGACATGGGGGAACGAGGGGTGGAAGTAAATTTGTTGCTCCTCTCTGATTCCAGAACTGAGTCAGAGCCCCACAAGTCACCCCATCTTGGATTCCCCTAGGTGTCTAGTTTTCAAAACTGCGCAGTTTTGCTAGGTTTCCCTAGGTGCCGACTGAGCTAGAGGCCAAAATCCATAGCTATGTGCTTTGCAAAAAACAGCTCTGTTTTCTTTGTGAAAATTTGATGTGTCCACGTTGTGTTTTGGGGCTTTTCCTGTCGCGGGCGCTAGGCCTACCCACACAAGTGAGGTGCCATTTTTATAGGGAGACATGGGGAACGCTTGGTGGAAGGAAAGTTGTGGCTCTTCTCTGATTGCAGAACTTTCTGTCACCGAAATGAGAGGAAAAAGTGTTTTTTTGGGCCAAATTTTGAGATTTGCAAAGGATTCTGGGTAACAGAACCTGGTCAGAACCCCACAAGTCACCCAATCCTGGATTCACCTAGGTGTCTAGTTTTCAAAACTGTGCAGGTTTGCTAGGTTTCCCTAGGTGCCGGCTGAGCTAGAGGCCAAAATCTACAGCTAGGCACTTTCCAAAAAACAGCTCTGTTTTCTTTGTGAAGATGTGATGTGTCCACGTTGTGTTTTGGTGCTTTTCCTGTTGCGGACGCTAGTCCTACTCCCACAAGTGAGGTACCATTTGTATCCGGAGACATGGGGAAACGCTGGGTGGAAGGAAATTTGTGGCTCCTCTCTCATTCCATAACTTTCTGTCACTGAAATGAGAGGAAAAAGTTTTTTTTTTGGCCCAATTTTGAGGTTTGCAAAGGATTCTGGGTAACAGAACCTTGTCAGAAGCCCACAAGTCACCCCATCTTGGATTCCCCATGGTGTCTAGTTTTCAAAACTGTGCAATTTTGCTAGGTTTCCTTAGGTGCCAGCTGAGCTAGATACCAAAATCCACAGCTAGGCACTTTGCAAAAAACATCTCTGTTTTCTTTGTGAAAATGTGATGTGTCCACGTTGTGTTTTGGGGCTTTTCCTGTCGGTGGCACTAGGCTTACCCCCACAAGTGAGGTACCATTTTTATCGGGAGACATGGGGGAACGCGGGGTGGAAGTAAATTTGTTGCTCCTCTCTGATTCCAGAACTGAGTCAGAGCCCCACAAGTCACCCCATCTTGGATTCCCCTAGGTGTCTAGTTTTCAAAACTGCGCAGTTTTGCTAGGTTTCCCTAGGTGCCGGCTGAGCTAGAGGCCAAAATCCATAGCTATGTGCTTTGCAAAAAACAGCTCTGTTTTCTTTGTGAAAATTTGATGTGTCCACGTTGTGTTTTGGGGCTTTTCTTGTCGCGGCCGCTAGGCCTACCCACACAAGTGAGGTGCCATTTTTATAGGGAGACATGGGGAACGCTTGGTGGAAGGAAAGTTGTGGCTCTTCTCTGATTGCAGAACTTTCTGTCACTGAAATGAGAGGAAAAAGTGTTTTTTTGGGCCAAATTTTGAGATTTGCAAAGGATTCTGGGTAACATAACCTGGTCAGAACCCCACAAGTCACCCAATCTTGGATTCACCTAGGTGTCTAGTTTTCAAAACTGTGCAGGTTTGCTAGTTTTCCCTAGGTGCCGGCTGAGCTAGAGGCCAAAATCTACAGCTAGGCACTTTCCAAAAAACAGCTCTGTTTTCTTTGTGAAGATGTGATGTGTCCACGTTGTGTTTTGGGGCTTTTCCTGTTGCGGACGCTAGTCCTACCCCCACAAGTGAGGTACCATTTGTATAAGGAGACATGGGAAAACGCTGGGTGGAAGGAAATTTGTGGCTCCTCTCTCATTCCATAACTTTCTGTCACTGAAATGAGAGGAAAAAGTGTTTTTTTTTGGCCCAATTTTGAGGTTTGCAAAGGATTCTGGGTAACAGAACCTTGTCAGAACCCCACTAGTCACCCCATCTTGGATTCCACAGGTGTCTAGTTTTTAAAACTGTGCAGGTTTGCTAGGTTTCCTTAGGTGCCGGCGGAGCTAGATGCCAAAATTGACAGATAGGCACTTTGCAAAAAACAGCTCTGTTTTCTTTGTGAAAATGTGATGTGTCCACGTTGTGTTTTGGGGCTCTTCCTGTCGGTGGCACTAGGCTTACCCCCACAAGTGAGGTACCATGTTTATCAGGAGACCTGGGGGAACGCGGGGTGGAAGGAAATTTGTGGCTCCTCTCTGATTTCAGAACTTTCTGTCACCGAAATGAGAGGAAAAAGTGTTTTTTTTGCCAAATTTTGAGGTTTGCAGAGGATTCTGGGTAACAGAATCTGGTCAGAGCCACACAAGTCCCCCCATCCTGGGTTCCCCTAGGTGTCTAGTTTTCAAAACTGCGCAGTTTTTCTAGGTTTCCCTAGGTGCCGGCTGAGCTAGATGCCAAAATCCATAGCTATGTGCTTTGCAAAAAACAGCTCTGTTTTCTTTGTGAAAATTTGATGTGTCCACGTTGTGTTTTGGGGCTTTTCCTGTTGCGGGCGCTAGGCCTACCCAAACAAGTGAGGTGCCATTTTTATAGGGAGACATGGGGAACGCTTGGTGGAAGGGAAGTTGTGGCTCTTCTCTCATTCCAGAAATTTCTGTCACCGAAATGAGAGGAAAAAGTGTTTTTTTGGGCCAAATTTTGAGGTTTGCAAAGGATTCTGGGTAACAGAACCTGGTCAGAACCCCACAAGTCACCCAATCTTGGATTCACCTAGGTGTCTAGTTTTCAAAACTGTGCAGGTTTGCTAGGTTTCCCTAGGTGCCGGCTGAGCTAGAGGCCAAAATCTACAGCTAGGCACTTTCCAAAAAACAGCTCTGTTTTCTTTGTGAAAATGTGATGTGTCCACGTTGTGTTTTGGGGCTTTTCCTGTTGCGGGCGCTAGTCCTACCCCCACAAGTGAGGTACCATTTGTATCCGGAGACATGGGGAAACGCTGGGTGGAAGGAAATTTGTGGCTCCTCTCTGATTCCAGAAATTTTTGTCACTGAAATGTGAGGAAAAAGTGTTTTTTTTTGGCCCAATTTTGATGTTAGCAAAGGATTCTGAGTAACAGAACCTTGTCAGAACCCCACAAGTCACCCCATCTTGGATTCTCCAGGTGTCTAGTTTTTAAAACTGTGCAGGTTTGCTAGGTTTCCTTAGGTGCTGGCTGAGCCAGATGCCAAAATCCACAGCTAGGCACTTTGCAAAAAACAGCTCTGTTTTCTTTGTGAAAATGTGATGTGTCCACGTTGTGTTTTGGGGCTTTTCCTGGCGGTGGCACGAGGCTTACCCCCACAAGTGAGGTACCACCTTTATCGGGAGACATGGGGGAACGTGGGGTGGAAGGAAATTTGTGGCTCCTCTCTGATTCCAGAACTTTCTGTCACCGAAATGAGAGGAAAAAGTGTTTTTTTTGCCAAATTTTGAGGTTTGCAGAGGATTCTGGGTAACATAATCTGGTCAGAGACA
Organism: Pleurodeles waltl; assembly: GCF_031143425.1. Classification (NCBI taxonomy): domain Eukaryota; kingdom Metazoa; phylum Chordata; class Amphibia; order Caudata; family Salamandridae; genus Pleurodeles; species Pleurodeles waltl. Next base: position 629,907,601 of record NC_090446.1, on the reverse strand, counting down.
CACAAGTCACCCCATCTTGGATTCCCCTTGGTGTCTAGTTTTCAAAACTGCGCAGTTTTGCTAAGTTTCCCTAGGTGCCGGCTGAGCTAGAGGCCAAAATCTACAGCTAGGCACTTTGCAAAAAACAGCTCTGTTTTCTTTGTGAAAATGTGATGTGTCCTCGTTGTGTTTTAGGGCTTTGTGTGTTGCAGGCGCTAAGCCTACCCCCACAAGTGAGGTACCATTTTTATTGGGAGACATGGGGAATTGCTGTGAGAAAGGAAATTTGTGGCTCCTCTCTGATTCCAGAACTTTCTGTCACTGAAATGAGAGGAGATTTGTGGCTCCTCTCTGATTCCAGAACTTTCTGTCACTGAAATGAGAGGAAAAAGTGTTTTTTTTGGGACAAATTTTGAGGTTTGCAGAGGATTCTGGGTAACAGAATCTGGTCAGAGCCACACAAGCCACCCCATCTTGGATTCCCCTTGGTGTCTAGTTTTCAAAACTGCGCAGTTTTGCTCGGTTTACTTAGGTGCCGGCTGAGCTAGAGGCCAAAATCTACAGCTGGGCACTTTCCATAAAACAGCTCTGTTTTCTTTGTGAAAATGTGATGTGTCCACGTTGTGTTTTGGGGCTTTTCCTGTTGCGGGCGCTAGTCCTACCCCCACAAGTAAGGTACCATTTGTATCCGGAGACATGGGGAAACGCTGGGTGGAAGGAAATTTGTGGCTCCTCTCTGATTCCAGAACTTTCTGTCACTGAAATGAGAGGAAAAAGTGTTTTTTTTTGGCCAAATTTTGAGGTTTGCAGAGGATTCTGGGTAACAGACTCTGGTCTGAGCCACACAAGTCACCCCATCTTGGATTCCCCTTGGTGTCTACTTTTCAAAACTGAGCAGTTTTGCTAAGTTTCCCTCGGTGCCGGCTGAGCTTGAGGCCAAAATCTACATCTAGGCACTTTGCAAAAAACAGCTCTGTTTTCTTTGTGAAAATGTGATGTGTCCACGTTGTGTTTTAGGGCTTTTTCTGTTGCAGGTGCTAGGCCTACCCCCACAAGTGAAGTACCATTTTTATTGGGAGACATGGGGAATTGCTGTGAGAAAGGAAATTTGTGGCTCCTCTCTGATTCCAGAACTTTCTGTCACCGAAATGAGAGGAAATTTGTGGCTCCTCTCTGATTCCAGAACTTTCTGTCACCGAAATGAGAGGAAATAGTGTTTTTTTGGCCAAATTTTGAGGTTTGCAGAGGATTCTGGGTAACAGAATCTGGTCAGAGCCACACAAGTCACCCCATCTTGGATTCCCCTTGGTGTCTAGTTTTCAAAACTGCGCAATTTTGCTAGGTTGCCTTAGGTGCCAGCTGAGCTAGATATCAAAATCCACAGCTAGGCACTTTGCAAAAAACAGCTATGTTTTCTTTGTGAAAATGTGATGTGTCCATGTTGTGTTTTGGGGCTTTTCCTGTCGGTGGCACTAGGCTTACCCCCACAAGTGAGGTACCATTTTTATCGGGAGACATGGGGGAACGAGGGGTGGAAGTAAATTTGTTGCTCCTCTCTGATTCCAGAACTGAGTCAGAGCCCCACAAGTCACCCCATCTTGGATTCCCCTAGGTGTCTAGTTTTCAAAACTGCGCAGTTTTGCTAGGTTTCCCTAGGTGCCGGCTGAGCTAGAGGCCAAAATCCATAGCTATGTGCTTTGCAAAAAACAGCTCTGTTTTCTTTGTGAAAATTTGATGTGTCCACGTTGTGTTTTGGGGCTTTTCCTGTCGCGGGCGCTAGGCCTACCCACACAAGTGAGGTGCCATTTTTATAGGGAGACATGGGGAACGCTTGGTGGAAGGAAAGTTGTGGCTCTTCTCTGATTGCAGAACTTTCTGTCACCGAAATGAGAGGAAAAAGTGTTTTTTTGGGCCAAATTTTGAGATTTGCAAAGGATTCTGGGTAACAGAACCTGGTCAGAACCCCACAAGTCACCCAATCCTGGATTCACCTAGGTGTCTAGTTTTCAAAACTGTGCAGGTTTGCTAGGTTTCCCTAGGTGCCGGCTGAGCTAGAGGCCAAAATCTACAGCTAGGCACTTTCCAAAAAACAGCTCTGTTTTCTTTGTGAAGATGTGATGTGTCCACGTTGTGTTTTGGTGCTTTTCCTGTTGCGGACGCTAGTCCTACTCCCACAAGTGAGGTACCATTTGTATCCGGAGACATGGGGAAACGCTGGGTGGAAGGAAATTTGTGGCTCCTCTCTCATTCCATAACTTTCTGTCAATGAAATGAGAGGAAAAAGTTTTTTTTTTGGCCCAATTTTGAGGTTTGCAAAGGATTCTGGGTAACAGAACCTTGTCAGAAGCCCACAAGTCACCCCATCTTGGATTCCCCATGGTGTCTAGTTTTCAAAACTGCGCAATTTTGCTAGGTTTCCTGAGGTGCCAGCTGAGCTAGATACCAAAATCCACAGCTAGGCACTTTGCAAAAAACATCTCTGTTTTCTTTGTGAAAATGTGATGTGTCCACGTTGTGTTTTGGGGCTTTTCCTATCGGTGGCACTAGGCTTACCCCCACAAGTGAGGTACCATTTTTATCGGGAGACATGGGGGAACGCGGGGTGGAAGTAAATTTGTTGCTCCTCTCTGATTCCAGAACTGAGTCAGAGCCCCACAAGTCACCCCATCTTGGATTCCCCTAGGTGTCTAGTTTTCAAAACTGCGCAGTTTTGCTAGGTTTCCCTAGGTGCCGGCTGAGCTAGAGGCCAAAATCTATAGCTATGTGCTTTGCAAAAAACAGCTCTGTTTTCTTTGTGAAAATTTGATGTGTCCACGTTGTGTTTTGGGGCTTTTCCTGTCGCGGCCGCTAGGCCTACCCACACAAGTGAGGTGCCATTTTTATAGGGAGACATGGGGAACGCTTGGTGGAAGGAAAGTTGTGGCTCTTCTCTGATTGCAGAACTTTCTGTCACTGAAATGAGAGGAAAAAGTGTTTTTTTTGGGCCAAATTTTGAGATTTGCAAAGGATTCTGGGTAACATAACCTGGTCAGAACCCCACAAGTCACCCAATCTTGGATTCACCTAGGTGTCTAGTTTTCAAAACTGTGCAGGTTTGCTAGTTTTCCCTAGGTGCCGGCTGAGCTAGAGGCCAAAATCTACAGCTAGGCACTTTCCAAAAAACAGCTCTGTTTTCTTTGTGAAGATGTGATGTGTCCACGTTGTGTTTTGGGGCTTTTCCTGTTGCGGATGCTAGTCCTACCCCCACAAGTGAGGTACCATTTGTATCCGGAGACATGGGAAAACGCTGGGTGGATGGAAATTTGTGGCTCCTCTCTCATTCCATAACTTTCTATCACTGAAATGAGAGGAAAAAGTGTTTTTTTTTGGCCCAATTTTGAGGTTTGCAAAGGATTCTGGGTAACAGACCCTTGTCAGAACCCCACTAGTCACCCCATCTTGGATTCCACAGGTGTCTAGTTTTTAAAACTGTGCAGGTTTGCTAGGTTTCCTTAGGTGCCGGCGGAGCTAGATGCCAAAATTCACAGCTAGGCACTTTGCAAAAAACAGCTCTGTTTTCTTTGTGAAAATGTGATGTGTCCACGTTGTGTTTTGGGGCTCTTACTGTCGGTGGCACTAGGCTTACCCACCCAAGTGAGGTACCATGTTTATCAGGAGACCTGGGGGAACGCGGGGTGGAAGGAAATTTGTGGCTCCTCTCTGATTCCAGAACTTTCTGTCACCGAAATGAGAGGAAAAAGTGTTTTTTTGGCCAAATTTTGAGGTTTGCAGAGGATTCTGGGTAACAGAATCTGGTCAGAGCCACACAAGTCACCCCATCTTGGATTCCCCTTGGTGTCTAGTTTTCAAAACTGCGCAGTTTTGCTAGGTTTCCCTAGGTGCCGGCTGTGCTAGAGGCCAAAATCTACAGCTAGGCACTTTGCAAAAAACAGCTCTGTTTTCTTTGTGAAAATGTGATGTGTCCATGTGGTGTTTTAGGGCTTTTTCTGTTGCAGGTGCTAGGCTTACCCCCACAAGTGAGGTACCATTTTTATCGGGAGACATGGGGGAACGCTGGGTGTAAGGAAATTTGTGGCTCCTCTCTGATTCCAGAACTTTCTGTCACCGAAATGAGAGGAAAAAATGTTTTTTTTTTGTCCAAATTTTGAGGTTTGCAGAGGATTCTGGATAACAGAATCTGGTCAGAGCAACACAGGTCACCCCATCTTGGATTCCCCTTGGTGTCTAGTTTTCAAAACTGCGCAGCTTTGCTAGGTTTCCCTAGGTGCCGGCTGAGCTAGAGGCCAAAATTTACAGCTAGGCACTTTGCAAATAACAGCTCTGTTTCCTTTGTGGAAAAGTGATGTGTCCACGTTGTGTTTTAGGGCTTTTTCTGTTGCAGGCGCTAGGCCTACCCCCATAAGTGAGGTAATATTTTTATTGGGGGGCATGGTGGAATTGCTGGGAGAAAGGAAATTTTTGGCTCCTCTCTGATTCCAGAACTTTCTGTCACCGAAATGAGAGGAAAAAGTGTTTTTTTTGGCCAAATGTTGAGATTTGCAGAGGATTCTGTGTAACAGAATATAGTCAGAGCCCCACAAGTCACCCCATCTTGGATTCCCGTAGGTGTCTAGTTTTCAAAACTGTGCAGGTTTGCTATGTTTCCCTAGGTGCCGGCTGAGCTAGAGGCCAAAATCTACAGCGAGGCACTTTCCAAAAAACAGCTCTGTTTTCTTTGTGAAAATGTGATGTGTCCACGTTGTGTTTTGGGGCTTTTCCTGTTGCGGGCGCTAGGCCTACCCCCACAAGTGAGGAACCATTTTTATCAGGAGACATGGGGAATTGCTGGGTGGAAGGAAATTTGTGGCTCCTCTCTGATTCCAGAACTTTCTGTCACCGAAATGAGAGTAAAAAGTGTTTTTTTGGCCAAATTTTGAGGTTTGCAGAGGATTCTGGGTAACAGAATCTGGACAGAGCTCCACAAGTCACCCCATCCTGGATTCCCCTAGGTGTCTAGTTTTCAAAACTGTGCAGTTTTGCTAGGTTTCCCTAGGTGCCGGCTGAGCTACAGGCCAAAATCCATAGCTAGGTGCTTTGCAAAAAACAGCTCTGTTTTCTTTGTGAAAATGTGATGTGACCACGTTGTGTTTTGGGGCTTTTCCTGTTGCGGGCGCTATGCCTACCCCCACAAGTGAGGTACCATTTTTATCGGGAGACATGGGGTAATGCTGGGAGGAAGGAAATTTGTGGCTCCTCTCTGATTCCAGAACTTTCTGTTACCGAAATGAGAGGAAAAAGTGTTTTTTTGGCCAAATTTTGAGGTTTGCAGAGGATTCTGGGTAACAGAATCTGGTCAGAGCCACACAAGTCACCCCATCTTGGATTCCCCTTGGTGTCTAGTTTTCAAAACTGCGCAGTTTTGCTAGGTTTCCCTAGGTGCCGGCTGTGCTAGAGGCCAAAATCTACAGCTAGGCACTTTGCAAAAAACAGCTCTGTTTTCTTTGTGAAAATGTGATGTGTCCACGTGGTGTTTTAGGGCTTTTTCTGTTGCAGGCGCTAGGCTTACCCCCACAAGTGAGGTACCATTTTTATCGGGAGACATGGGGGAACGCTGGGTGTAAGGAAATTTGTGGCTCCTCTCTGATTCCAGAACTTTCTGTCACCAAAATGAGAGGAAAAAGTGTTTTTTTTTGTCCAAATTTTGAGGTTTGCAGAGGATTCTGGATAACAGAATCTGGTCAGAGCAACACAGGTCACCCCATCTTGGATTCCCCTTGGTGTCTAGTTTTCAAAACTGCGCAGCTTTGCTAGGTTTCCCTAGGTGCCGGCTGAGCTAGAGGCCAAAATTTACAGCTAGGCACTTTGCAAATAACAGCTCTGTTTCCTTTGTGAAAATGTGATGTGTCCACGTTGTGTTTTAGGGCTTTTTCTGTTGCAGGCGCTAGGCCTACCCCCATAAGTGAGGTAATATTTTTATTGGGGGACATGGGGAATTGCTGGGAGAAAGGAAATTTTTGGCTCCTCTCTGATTCCAGAACTTTCTGTCACCGAAATGAGAGGAAAAAGTGTTTTTTTTGGCCAAATGTTGAGGTTTGCAGAGGATTCTGTGTAACAGAATCTAGTCAGAGCCCCACAAGTCACCCCATCTTCGATTCCCGTAGGTGTCTAGTTTTCAAAACTGTGCAGGTTTGCTATGTTTCCCTAGGTGCCGGCTGAGCTAGAGGCCAAAATCTACAGCGAGGCACTTTCCAAAAAACAGCTCTGTTTTCTTTGTGAAAATGTGATGTGTCCACGTTGTGTTTTGGGGCTTTTCCTGTTGCGGGCGCTAGGCCTACCCCCACAAGTGAGGTACCATTTTTATCAGGAGACATGGGGAATTGCTGGGTGGAAGGAAATTTGTGGCTCCTCTCTGATTCCAGAACTTTCTGTCACCGAAATGAGAGGAAAAAGTGTTTTTTTGGCCAAATTTTGAGGTTTGCAGAGGATTCTGGGTAACAGAATCTGGACAGAGCTCCACAAGTCACCCCATCCTGGATTCCCCTAGGTGTCTAGTTTTCAAAACTGTGCAGTTTTGCTAGGTTTCCCTAGGTGCCGGCTGAGCTAGAGGCCAAAATCCATAGCTAGGTGCTTTGCAAAAAACAGCTCTGTTTTCTTTGTGAAAATGTGATGTGACCACGTTGTGTTTTGGGGCTTTTCCTGTTGCGGGCGCTATGCCTACCCCCACAAGTGAGGTACCATTTTTATCGGGAGACATGGGGTAATGCTGGGAGGAAGGAAATTTGTGGCTCCTCTCTGATTCCAGAACTTTCTGTTACCGAAATGAGAGGAAAAAGTGTTTTTTTTGGCCAAATTTTGAGGTTTGCAGAGGATTCTGAGTAACAGAATCTGGTCAGACCTCCACAAGTCACCCCATCTTGGATTCCCCTAGGAGGTGTCTAGCTTTCAAAACTGCGAAGTTTTGCTAGGTTTCCCTAGGTGCCGGCTGAGCTAGAGGCCAAAATCTACAGCTAGGTGCTTTGCAAAAAACAGCTCTGTTTTCTTTGTGAAAATGTGATGTGTCCACGTTGTGTTTTAGGGCTTTTCCTGTTGCGGGCGCTAGGCCTACCCCCAAAAGTGAGGTACCATTTTTATCGTGAGACATAGGGAATTGCTGGGAGAAAGGAAATTTGTGGCTCCTCTCTGATTCCAAATTTTTTTGTCACCGAAATGAGAGGAAAAAGTGTTTTTTTTGGCCAAATTTTGAGGTTTGCAGAGGATTATGGGTAACAGAATCTAGTCAGAGCCCCACAAGTCACCCCATCTTGGATTCACCTAGGTGTCTAGTTTTCAAAACTGTGCAGGTCTGCTAGATTTCCCTAGGTGCCGGCTGAGCTAGAGGCCAAAATCTACAGCTAGGCACTTTCCAAAAAACAGCTCTGTTTTCTTTGTGAAAATGTGATGTGTCCACGTTGTGTTTTAGGGCTTTTCCTGTAGCGGGCGCTAGGCCTACCCACACAAGTGAGGTATCATTTTTATAGGGAGACATGGGGGAACATTGGGTGGAAGGAAATTTGTGGCTCTTCTCTGATTCCAGAACTTTCTGTCACCGAAATGAGAGGAAAAAGTGTTTTTTGGCCAAATTTTGAGGTTTGCAGAGGATTCTGGGTAACAGAATCTGGTCAGAACCCTACAAGTCACCCCATCTTGGATTCCCCTAGGTGACTAGTTTTCAAAACTGTGCAGGTTTGCTAGGTTTCCCTAGGAGCCGGCTGAGCTAGAGGCCAAAATCTACAGCTAGGCACTTTCCAAAAAACAGCTCTGTTTTATTTGTGAAAAAGTGAAGTGACCACGTTGTGTTTTGGGGCTTTTCCTGTTGCGGAAGCTAATCCTACCCCCACAAGTGAGGTACCATTTCTATCGGGAGACATGGGGAAACGCTGGGTGGAAGGAAATTTGTGGCTCCTCTGTGATTCCAGAACTTTCTGTCACTGAAATGAGAGGAAAAAGTGTTTTTTTGGCCAAATTTTGAGGTTTGCAGAGGATTCTGTCAGAGCCCCACAAGTCACCCCATCCTGGATTCCCCTAGGTGTCTAGTTTTCAAAACTGTGCAGTTTTGCTAGGTTTCCCTAGGTGCGGGCTGAGGTAGAGGCCAAAATCCATAGCTAGGTGCTTTTCAAAAAACAGCTCTGTTTTCTTTGTGAAAATTTGATGTGTCCACGTTGTGTTTTGGGGCTTTTCCTGTCGCAGGCTCTAGGCCTACCCCCACAAGTGAGGTACTATTTTTATCAGCAGACAAGGGAAAATGCTGGGAGAAAGGAAATTTGTGGCTCCTCTCTGATTCCAGAACTTTCTGTCACCGAAATGAGAGGAAAAAGTGTTTTTTTGGCCAAATTTTGAGGTTTGCAGAGGATTCTGGGTAACAGAATCTGGTCAGAGCCCTACAAGTCACCCCATCTTGGATTCCCCTAGGTGTCTAGTTTTCAAAACTGTGCAGGTTTGCTAGGTTTCCCTAGGAGCCGGCTGAGCTAGAGGCCAAAATCTACAGCTAGGCACTTTCCAAAAAACAGCTCTGTTTTATTTGTGAAAATGTGAAGTGACCACGTTGTGTTTTGGGGCTTTTCCTGTTGCGGAAGCTAGGCCTACCCCCACAAGTGAGGTACCATTTCTATCGGGAGACATGGGGAAACGCTGGGTGGAAGGAAATTTGTGGCTCCTCTCTGATTCCAGAACTTTCTGTCACTGAAATGAGAGGAAAAAGTGTTTTTTTGGCCACATTTTGAGGTTTGCAGAGGATTCTGGGTAACAGAATCTAGTCAGAGCCACACAAGTCACCCCATCTTGGATTCCCCTAGGTGTCTAGTTTTTAAAACTGTGCAGTTTTGCTAGGTTTCACTAGGTGCCGGGTGAGCTAGAGGCCAAAATCTACAGCTAGGCACTTTGCAAAAAACAGCTCTGTTTTCTTTGTGAAAATGTGATGTGTCCACGTTGTGTTTTAGGGCTTTTCCTGTTGCGGGCGCTAGGCCTACCCCCACAAGTGAGGTACCATTTGTATCAGGAGAGATGGGGAAATGCTGGGTGGAAGGAAATGTGTGGCTCCTCTCTGATTCCAGAACTTTCTGTCACCGAAATGAGAGGAAAAAGTGTTTTTTTTGGCCAAATTTTGAGGTTTGCAGAGGATTCTGGGTAACAGAATCTGGTCAGAGCTCCACAAGTCACCCCATCTTGGATTCCCCTTGGTGTCTAGTTTTCAAAACTGCGCAGTTGTGCTCGGTTTCCTTAGGTGCCGGCTGAGCTAGAGGCCAAAATCTACAGCTAGGCACTTTGCAAAAAACAGCTCTGTTTTCTTTGTGAAAATGTGATGTGTCCACGTTGTGTTTTAGGGCTTTTTCTGTTGCAGGCGCTAGGCCTACCCCCACAAGTGAGGTACCATTTTTATTGGGAGACATGGGGAATTGCTGTGAGAAAGGAAATTTGTGGCTCCTCTCTGATTCCAGATCTTTCTGTCACCGAAATGAGAGGAGATGTGTGGCTCCTCTCTGATTCCAGAACTTTCTGTCACCGAATTGAGAGGAAAAAGTGTTTTTTTTGGCCAAATTTTGAGGTTTGCAGAGGATTCTGGGTAACAGAATCTGGTCAGAGCAACACAAGTCATCCCATCTTGGATTCCCCTTGGTGTCTAGTTTTCAAAACTGCGCAGTTTTGCTCGGTTTCCTTAGGTGCCGGCTGAGCTAGAGGCCAAAATCTACAGCTAGGCACTTTGCAAAAAACAGCTCTGTTTTCTTTGTGAAAATGTGATGTGTCCACGTTGTGTTTTGGGGCTTTTCCTGTTGCGGGCGCTAGTCCTACCCCTACAAGTGAGGTACCATTTGTATCCGGAGACATGGGGAAACGCTGGGTGGAAGGAAATTTGTGGCTCCTCCTGATTCCAGAACTTTCTGTCACTGAAATGAGAGGAAAAAGTATTTTTTTTTGGCCCAATTTGGAGGTTTGCAAAGGATTCTGTGTAACAGAACCTTGTTAGAACCACACAAGTCACCCCATCTTGGATTCCCCAGGTGTCTAGTTTTTAAAACTGTGCAGGTTTGCTAGGTTTCCTTAGGTGCCGGCTGAGCTAGATGGCAAAATCCACAGCTAGCACTTTGCAAAAACAGCTCTGTTTTCTTTGTGAAAATGTGATGTGTCCACGTTGTGTTTTGGGGCTTTTCCTGTCGGTGGCACTAGGCTTACCCCCACAAGTGAGGTACCATTTTTATCTGGAGACATGGGGGAACGCGGGGTGGAAGGAAATCTGTGGCTCCTCTCTAATTCCAGAACTTTCTGTCTCCGAAATGAGAGGAAAAAGTGTTTTTTTGGCCACATTTTGAGGTTTGCAGAGGATTCTGGGTAACAGAATCTGGTCTGAGCCCCACAAGTCACCCCATCGTGGATTCCCCTAGGTGTCTAGTTTTCAAAACTGTGCAGGTTTGCTAGGTTTCCCTAGGTGCCGGCTGAGCTAGAGGCCAAAATCTACAGCTAGGCACTTTGCAAAAAACAGCTCTGTTTTCTTTGTGAAAATGTGATGTGTCCTCGTTGTGCTTTAGGGCTTTTTCTGTTGCAGGCGCTAGGCCTACCCCCACAAGTGAGGTACCATTTTCCTTGGGAGACATGGGGAATTGCTGTGAGAAAGGAAATTTGTGGCTCCTCTCTGATTCCAGAACTTTCTGTCACCTAAATGAGAGGAAATTTGTGGCTCCTCTCTGATTCTAGAACTTTCTGTCACCTAAATGAGAGGAAAAAGTGTTTTTTTTGGCCAAATTTTGAGGTTTGCAGAGGATTCTGGGTAACAGAATCTGGTCAGAGCCCTACAAGTCACCCCCATCTTGGATTCCCCTAGGTGTCCAGTTTTCAAAACTGTGCAGGTTTGCTAGGTTTCCCTAGGTGTGGGCTGAGCTAGAGGCCAAAATCCATATCTAGGTGCTTTGCAAAAAACAGCTCTGTTTTCTTTGTGAAAATGTGATGTGTCCACGTTGTGTTTTAGGGCTTTTCCTGTTGCGGGCGCTAGGCCTACCCCCACAAGTGAGGTACCATTTTTATCAGGAGACATGGGGAAATGCTGGGTGGAAGGAAATGTGTGGCTCCTCTCTGATTCCAGAACTTTCTGTCACCGAAATGAGAGGAAAAAGTGTTTTTTTTGGCCAAATTTTGAGGTTTGCAGAGGATTCTGGGTAACAGAATCTGGTCAGAGCTCCACAAGTCACCCCATCTTGGATTCCCCTTGGTGTCTAGTTTTCAAAACTGCGCAGTTGTGCTCGGTTTCCTTAGGTGCCGGCTGAGCTAGAGGCCAAAATCTACAGCTAGGCACTTTGCAAAAAACAGCTCTGTTTTCTTTGTGAAAATGTGATGTGTCCACGTTGTGTTTTAGGGCTTTTTCTGTTGCAGGCGCTAGGCCTACCCCCACAAGTGAGGTACCATTTTTATTGGGAGACATGGGGAATTGCTGTGAGAAAGGAAATTTGTGGCTCCTCTCTGATTCCAGATCTTTCTGTCACCGAAATGAGAGGAGATGTGTGGCTCCTCTCTGATTCCAGAACTTTCTGTCACCGAATTGAGAGGAAAAAGTGTTTTTTTTGGCCAAATTTTGAGGTTTGCAGAGGATTCTGGGTAACAGAATCTGGTCAGAGCAACACAAGTCATCCCATCTTGGATTCCCCTTGGTGTCTAGTTTTCAAAACTGCGCAGTTTTGCTCGGTTTCCTTAGGTGCCGGCTGAGCTAGAGGCCAAAATCTACAGCTAGGCACTTTGCAAAAAACAGCTCTGTTTTCTTTGTGAAAATGTGATGTGTCCACGTTGTGTTTTGGGGCTTTTCCTGTTGCGGGCGCTAGTCCTACCCCTACAAGTGAGGTACCATTTGTATCCGGAGACATGGGGAAACGCTGGGTGGAAGGAAATTTGTGGCTCCTCCTGATTCCAGAACTTTCTGTCACTGAAATGAGAGGAAAAAGTATTTTTTTTGGCCCAATTTGGAGGTTTGCAAAGGATTCTGTGTAACAGAACCTTGTTAGAACCACACAAGTCACCCCATCTTGGATTCCCCAGGTGTCTAGTTTTTAAAACTGTGCAGGTTTGCTAGGTTTCCTTAGGTGCCGGCTGAGCTAGATGGCAAAATCCACAGCTAGGCACTTTGCAAAAACAGCTCTGTTTTCTTTGTGAAAATGTGATGTGTCCACGTTGTGTTTTGGGGCTTTTCCTGTCGGTGGCACTAGGCTTACCCCCACAAGTGAGGTACCATTTTTATCTGGAGACATGGGGGAACGCGGGGTGGAAGGAAATCTGTGGCTCCTCTCTAATTCCAGAACTTTCTGTCTCCGAAATGAGAGGAAAAAGTGTTTTTTTGGCCACATTTTGAGGTTTGCAGAGGATTCTGGGTAACAGAATCTGGTCTGAGCCCCACAAGTCACCCCATCGTGGATTCCCCTAGGTGTCTAGTTTTCAAAACTGTGCAGGTTTGCTAGGTTTCCCTAGGTGCCGGCTGAGCTAGAGGCCAAAATCTACAGCTAGGCACTTTGCAAAAAACAGCTCTGTTTTCTTTGTGAAAATGTGATGTGTCCACGTTGTGTTTTAGGGCTTTTTCTGTTGCAGGCGCTAGGCCTACCCCCACAAGTGAGGTACCATTTTTATTGGGAGACATGGGGAATTGCTGTGAGAAAGGAAATTTGTGGCTCCTCTCTGATTCCAGATCTTTCTGTCACCGAAATGAGAGGAGATGTGTGGCTCCTCTCTGATTCCAGAACTTTCTGTCACCGAATTGAGAGGAAAAAGTGTTTTTTTTGGCCAAATTTTGAGGTTTGCAGAGGATTCTGGGTAACAGAATCTGGTCAGAGCAACACAAGTCATCCCATCTTGGATTCCCCTTGGTGTCTAGTTTTCAAAACTGCGCAGTTTTGCTCGGTTTCCTTAGGTGCCGGCTGAGCTAGAGGCCAAAATCTACAGCTAGGCACTTTGCAAAAAACAGCTCTGTTTTCTTTGTGAAAATGTGATGTGTCCACGTTGTGTTTTGGGGCTTTTCCTGTTGCGGGCGCTAGTCCTACCCCTACAAGTGAGGTACCATTTGTATCCGGAGACATGGGGAAACGCTGGGTGGAAGGACATTTGTGGCTCCTCCTGATTCCAGAACTTTCTGTCACTGAAATGAGAGGAAAAAGTATTTTTTTTTGGCCCAATTTGGAGGTTTGCAAAGGATTCTGTGTAACAGAACCTTGTTAGAACCACACAAGTCACCCCATCTTGGATTCCCCAGGTGTCTAGTTTTTAAAACTGTGCAGGTTTGCTAGGTTTCCTTAGGTGCCGGCTGAGCTAGATGGCAAAATCCACAGCTAGGCACTTTGCAAAAACAGCTCTGTTTTCTTTGTGAAAATGTGATGTGTCCACGTTGTGTTTTGGGGCTTTTCCTGTCGGTGGCACTAGGCTTACCCCCACAAGTGAGGTACCATTTTTATCTGGAGACATGGGGGAACGCGGGGTGGAAGGAAATCTGTGGCTCCTCTCTAATTCCAGAACTTTCTGTCTCCGAAATGAGAGGAAAAAGTGTTTTTTTGGCCACATTTTGAGGTTTGCAGAGGATTCTGGGTAACAGAATCTGGTCTGAGCCCCACAAGTCACCCCATCGTGGATTCCCCTAGGTGTCTAGTTTTCAAAACTGTGCAGGTTTGCTAGGTTTCCCTAGGTGCCGGCTGAGCTAGAGGCCAAAATCTACAGCTAGGCACTTTGCAAAAAACAGCTCTGTTTTCTTTGTGAAAATGTGATGTGTCCTCGTTGTGCTTTAGGGCTTTTTCTGTTGCAGGCGCTAGGCTTACCCCCACAAGTGAGGTACCATTTTCCTTGGGAGACATGGGGAATTGCTGTGAGAAAGGAAATTTGTGGCTCCTCTCTGATTCCAGAACTTTCTGTCACCGAAATGAGAGGAAATTTGTGGCTCCTCTCTGATTCTAGAACTTTCTGTCACCTAAATGAGAGGAAAAAGTGTTTTTTTTGGCCACATTTTGAGGTTTGCAGAGTATTCTGGGTAACAGAATCTGGTCAGAGCCCTACAAGTCACCCCATCTTGGATTCCCCTAGGTGTCCAGTTTTCAAAACTGTGCAGGTTTGCTAGGTTTCCCTAGGTGTGGGCTGAGCTAGAGGCCAAAATCCATATCTAGGTGCTTTGCAAAAAACAGCTCTGTTTTCTTTGTGAAAATGTGATGTGTCCACGTTGTGTTTTGGGGCTTTTCCTGTTGCGGAAGCTAGGCCTACCCCCACAAGTGAGGTACCATTTCTATCGGGAGACATGGGGAAACGCTGGGTGGAAGGAAATTTGAGGCTCCTCTCTGATTCCAGAACTTTCTGTCACTGAAATGAGAGGAAAAAGTGTTTTTTTGGCCACATTTTGAGGTTTGCAGAGGATTCTGGGTAACAGAATCTAGTCAGAGCCACACAAGTCACCCCATCTTGGATTCCCCTAGGTGTCTAGTTTTCAAAACTGTGCAGTTTTTCTAGGTTTCACTAGGTGCCGGGTGAGCTAGAGGCCAAAATCTACAGCTAGGCACTTTGCAAAAAACAGCTCTGTTTTCTTTGTGAAAATGTGATGTGTCCACGTTGTGTTTTAGGGCTTTTCCTGTTGCGGGCGCTAGGCCTACCCCCACAAGTGAGGTACCATTTTTATCAGGAGACATGGGGAAATACTGGGTGGAAGGAAATTTGTGGCTCCTCTCTGATTCCAGAACTTTCTGTCACCGAAATGAGAGGAAAAAGTGTTTTTTTTGGCCAAATTTTGAGGTTTGCAGAGGATTCTGGGTAACAGAATCTGGTCAGAGCTCCACTAGTCACCCCATCTTGGATTCCCCTTGGTGTCTAGTTTTCAAAACTGCGCAGTTGTGCTCGGTTTCCTTAGGTGCCGGCTGAGCTAGAGGCCAAAATCTACAGCTAGGCACTTTGCAAAAAACAGCTCTGTTTTCTTTGTGAAAATGTGATGTGTCCACGTTGTGTTTTAGGGCTTTTTCTGTTGCAGGCGCTAGGCCTACCCCCACAAGTGAGGTACCATTTTTATTGGGAGACATGGGGAATTGCTGTGAGAAAGGAAATTTGTGGCTCCTCTCTGATTCCAGAACTTTCTGTCACCGAAATGAGAGGAAATTTGTGGCTCCTCTCTGATTCTAGAACTTTCTGTCACCGAAATGAGAGGAAAAAGTGTTTTTTTGGCCATATTTTGAGGTTTACAGAGGATTCTGGGTAACAGAATCTGGTCAGAGCCCCACAAGTCACCCCATCTTGGATTCCCCTAGGTGTCCAGTTTTCAAAACTGTGCAGGTTTGCTAGGTTTCCCTAGGTGTGGGCTGAGCTAGAGGCCAAAATCCATATCTAGGTGCTTTGCAAAAAACAGCTCTGTTTTCTTTGTGAAAATGTGATGTGTCCACGTTGTGTTTTAGGGCTTTTCCTGTAGCGGGCGCTAGGCCTACCCACACAAGTGAGGTATCATTTTTATAAGGAGACATGGGGGAACATTGGGTGGAAGGAAATTTGTGGCTCTTCTCTGATTCCAGAACTTTCTGTCACCGAAATGAGAGGAAAAAGTGTTTTTTTGGCCAAATTTTGAGGTTTGCAGAGGATTCTGGGTAACAGAATCTGGTCAGAGCCCTACAAGTCACCCCATCTTGGATTCCCCTAGGTGTCTAGTTTTCAAAACTGTGCAGGTTTGCTAGGTTTCCCTAGGAGCCGGCTGAGCTAGAGGCCAAAATCTACAGCTAGGCACTTTCCAAAAAACAGCTCTGTTTTATTTGTGAAAATGTGAAGTGACCACGTTGTGTTTTGGGGCTTTTCCTGTTGCGGAAGCTAGGCCTACCCCCACAAGTGAGGTACCATTTCAATCGGGAGACATGGGGAAATGCTGGGTGGAAGGAAATTTGTGGCTCCTCTCTGATTCCAGAACTTTCTGTCACTGAAATGAGAGGAAAAAGTGTTTTTTTGGCCACATTTTGAGGTTTGCAGAGGATTCTGGGTAACAGAATCTAGTCAGAGCCACACAAGTCACCCCATCTTGGATTCCCCTAGGTGTCTAGTTTTCAAAACTGTGCAGTTTTGCTAGGTTTCACTAGGTGCCGGGTGAGCTAGAGGCCAAAATCTACAGCTAGGCACTTTGCAAAAAACAGCTCTGTTTTCTTTGTGAAAATGTGATGTGTCCACGTTGTGTTTTAGGGCTTTTTCTGTTGCAGGCGCTAGGCCTACCCCCACAAGTGAGGTACCATTTTTATTGGGAGACATGGGGAATTGCTGTGAGAAAGGAAATTTGTGGCTCCTCTCTGATTCCAGAACTTTCTGTCACCGAATTGAGAGGAAAAAGTGTTTTTTTGGGCCAAATTTTGAGGTTTGCAGAGGATTCTGGGTAACAGAATCTGGTCAGAGCAACACAAGTCATCCCATCTTGGATTCCCCTTGGTGTCTAGTTTTCAAAACTGCGCAGTTTTGCTCGGTTTCCTTAGGTGCCGGCTGAGCTAGAGGCCAAAATCTACAGCTAGGCACTTTCCAAAAAACAGCTCTGTTTTCTTTGTGAAAATGTGATGTGTCCACGTTGTGTTTTGGGGCTTTTCCTGTTGCGGGCGCTAGTCCTACCCCTACAAGTGAGGTACCATTTGTATCCGGAGACATGGGGAAACGCTGGGTGGAAGGAAATTTGTGGCTCCTCCTGATTCCAGAACTTTCTGTCACTGAAATGAGAGGAAAAAGTATTTTTTTTTGGCCCAATTTGGAGGTTTGCAAAGGATTCTGTGTAACAGAACCTTGTTAGAACCACACAAGTCACCCCATCTTGGATTCCCCAGGTGTCTAGTTTTTAAAACTGTGCAGGTTTGCTAGGTTTCCTTAGGTGCCGGCTGAGCTAGATGGCAAAATCCACAGCTAGGCACTTTGCAAAAAACAGCTCTGTTTTCTTTGTGAATATGTGATGTGTCCACGTTGTGTTTTGGGGCTTTTCCTGTCGGTGGCACTAGGCTTACCCCCACAAGTGAGGTACCATTTTTATCTGGAGACATGGGGGAACGCGGGGTGGAAGGAAATCTGTGGCTCCTCTCTAATTCCAGAACTTTCTGTCTCCGAAATGAGAGGAAAAAGTGTTGTTTTGGCCACATTTTGAGGTTTGCAGAGGATTCTGGGTAACAGAATCTGGTCTGAGCCCCACAAGTCACCCCATCGTGGATTCCCCTAGGTGTCTAGTTTTCAAAACTGTGCAGGTTTGCTAGGTTTCCCTAGGTGCCGGCTGAGCTAGAGGCCAAAATCTACAGCTAGGCACTTTTCAAAAAACAGCTCTGTTTTCTTTGTGAAAATGTGATGTGTCCTCGTTGTGTTTTAGGGCTTTTTCTGTTGCAGGCGCTAGGCCTACCCCCACAAGTGAGGTACCATTTTCCTTGGTAGACATGGGGAATTGCTGTGAGAAAGTAAATTTGTGGCTCCTCTCTGATTCCAGAACTTTCTGTCACCGAAATGAGAGGAAATTTGTGGCTCCTCTCTGATTCTAGAACTTTCTGTCACCGAAATGAGAGGAAAAAGTGTTATTTTGGCCATATTTTGAGGTTTGCAGAGGATTCTGGGTAACAGAATCTGGTCAGAGCCCCACAAGTCACCCCATCTTGGATTCCCCTAGGTGTCCAGTTTTCAAAACTGTGCAGGTTTGCTAGGTTTCCCTAGGTGTGGGCTGAGCTAGAGGCCAAAATCCATATCTAGGTGCTTTGCAAAAAACAGCTCTGTTTTCTTTGTGAAAATGTGATGTGTCCACGTTGTGTTTTAGGGCTTTTCCTGTAGCGGGCGCTAGGCCTACCCACACAAGTGAGGTATCATTTTTATAAGGAGACATGGGGGAACATTGGGTGGAAGGAAATTTGTGGCTCTTCTCTGATTCCAGAACTTTCTGTCACCGAAATGAGAGGAAAAAGTGTTTTTTTGGCCAAATTTTGAGGTTTGCAGAGGATTCTGGGTAACAGAATCTGGTCAGAGCCCTACAAGTCACCCCATCTTGGATTCCCCTAGGTGTCTAGTTTTCAAAACTGTGCAGGTTTGCTAGGTTTCCCTAGGAGCCGGCCGAGCTAAAGGCCAAAATCTACAGCTAGGCACTTTCCAAAAAACAGCTCTGTTTTATTTGTGAAAATGTGAAGTGACCACGTTGTGTTTTGGGGCTTTTCCTGTTGCGGAAGCTAGGCCTACCCCCACAAGTGAGGTACCATTTCTATCGGGAGACATGGGGAAACGCTGGGTGGAAGGAAATTTGTGGCACCTCTCTGATTCCAGAACTTTCTGTCACTGAAATGAGAGGAAAAAGTGTTTTTTTGGCCACATTTTGAGGTTTGCAGAGGATTCTGGGTAACAGAATCTAGTCAGAGCCACACAAGTCACCCCATCTTGGATTCCCCTAGTTGTCTAGTTTTCAAAACTGTGCAGTTTTGCTAGGTTTCACTAGGTGCCGGGTGAGCTAGAGGCCAAAATCTACAGCTAGGCACTTTGCAAAAAACAGCTCTGTTTTCTTTGTGAAAATGTGATGTGTCCACGTTGTGTTTTAGGGCTTTTTCTGTTGCAGGCGCTAGGCCTACCCCCACAAGTGAGGTACCATTTTTATTGGGAGACATGGGGAATTGCTGTGAGAAAGGAAATTTGTGGCTCCTCTCTGATTCCAGATCTTTCTGTCACCGAAATGAGAGGAGATGTGTGGCTCCTCTCTGATTCCAGAACTTTCTGTCACCGAATTGAGAGGAAAAAGTGTTTTTTTTGGCCAAATTTTGAGGTTTGCAGAGGATTCTGGGTAACAGAATCTGGTCAGAGCAACACAAGTCATCCCATCTTGGATTCCCCTTGGTGTCTAGTTTTCAAAACTGCGCAGTTTTGCTCGGTTTCCTTAGGTGCCGGCTGAGCTAGAGGCCAAAATCTACAGCTAGGCACTTTCCAAAAAACAGCTCTGTTTTCTTTGTGAAAATGTGATGTGTCCACGTTGTGTTTTGGGGCTTTTCCTGTTGCGGGCGCTAGTCCTACCCCTACAAGTGAGGTACCATTTGTATCCGGAGACATGGGGAAACGCTGGGTGGAAGGAAATTTGTGGCTCCTCCTGATTCCAGAACTTTCTGTCACTGAAATGAGAGGAAAAAGTATTTTTTTTTGGCCCAATTTGGAGGTTTGCAAAGGATTCTGTGTAACAGAACCTTGTTAGAACCACACAAGTCACCCCATCTTGGATTCCCCAGGTGTCTAGTTTTTAAAACTGTGCAGGTTTGCTAGGTTTCCTTAGGTGCCGGCTGAGCTAGATGGCAAAATCCACAGCTAGGCACTTTGCAAAAAACAGCTCTGTTTTCTTTGTGAAAATGTGATGTGTCCACGTTGTGTTTTGGGGCTTTTCCTGTCGGTGGCACTAGGCTTACCCCCACAAGTGAGGTACCATTTTTATCTGGAGACATGGGGGAACGCGGGGTGGAAGGAAATCTGTGGCTCCTCTCTAATTCCAGAACTTTCTGTCTCCGAAATGAGAGGAAAAAGTGTTTTTTTGGCCAAATTTTGAGGTTTGCAGAGGATTCTGGGTAACAGAATCTGGTCTGAGCCCCACAAGTCACCCCATCGTGGATTCCCCTAGGTGTCTAGTTTTCAAAACTGTGCAGGTTTGCTAGGTTTCCCTAGGTGCCGGCTGAGCTAGAGGCCAAAATCTACAGCTAGGCACTTTGCAAAAAACAGCTCTGTTTTCTTTGTGAAAATGTGATGTGTCCTCGTTGTGTTTTAGGGCTTTTTCTGTTGCAGGCGCTAGGCCTACCCCCACAAGTGAGGTACCATTTTCCTTGGGAGACATGGGGAATTGCTGTGAGAAAGGAAATTTGTGGCTCCTCTCTGATTCCAGAACTTTCTGTCACCGAAATGAGAGGAAATTTGTGGCTCCTCTCTGATTCTAGAACTTTCTGTCACCTAAATGAGAGGAAAAAGTGTTTTTTTTGGCCAAATTTTGAGGTTTGCAGAGGATTCTGGGTAACAGAATCTGGTCAGAGCCACACAAGTCACCCCATTTTGGATTCCCCTTGGTGTCTAGTTTTCAAAACTGTGCAGTTTTGCTAGGTTTCCCTAGGTGCCGGCTGAGCTAGAGGCCAAAATCTAAAGCTAGGCACTTTGCAAAAAACAGCTCTGTTTTTTTTGTGAAAATGTGATGTGTCCTTGTTGTGTTTTAGGGCTTTTACTGTTGCGGGCGCTAGGCCTACCCCCACAAGTGAGGTACCATTTTTATCGGGAGACATGGGGAAACGCTGGGTGGTAGGAAATTTGTGGCTCCTCTCTGATTCCAGAAGTTTCTGTCACTGAAATGAGAGGAAAAAGTGTTTTTTTGGCCACATTTTGAGGTTTGCAGAGGATTCTGGGTAACAGAATCTGGTCTGAGCCCCACAAGTCACCCCATCGTGGATTCCCCTAGGTGTCTAGTTTTCAAAACTGTGCAGGTTTGCTAGGTTTCCGTAGGTGCCGGCTGAGCTAGAGCCCAAAATCTACAGCTAGGCACTTTGCAAAAAACAGCTCTGTTTTCTTTGTGAAAATGTGATGTGTCCTCGTTGTGTTTTAGGGCTTTTTCTGTTGCAGGCGCTAGGCCTACCCCCACAAGTGAGGTAACATTTTCCTTGGGAGACATGGGGAATTGCTGTGAGAAAGGAAATTTGTGGCTCCTCTCTGATTCCAGAACTTTCTGTCACCGAAATGAGAGGACATTTGTGGCTCCTCTCTGATTCTAGAACTTTCTGTCACCTAAATGAGAGGAAAAAGTGTTTTTTTTGGCCAAATTTTAAGGTTTGCAGAGGATTCTGGGTAACAGAATCTGGTCAGAGCCACACAAGTCACCCCATTTTGGATTCCCCTTAGTGTCTAGTTTTCAAAACTGTGCAGTTTTGCTAGGTTTCCCTAGGTGCCGGCTGAGCTAGAGGCCAAAATCTACAGCTAGGCACTTTGCAAAAAACAGCTCTGTTTTCTTTGTGAAAATGTGATGTGTCCTCGTTGTGTTTTAGGGCTTTTCCTGTTGCGGGCGCTAGGCCTACCCCCACAAGTGAGGTACCATTTTTATCGGGAGACATGGGGAAACGCTGGGTGGAAGGAAATTTGTGGCTCCTCTCTGATTCCAGAAGTTTCTGTCACTGAAATGAGAGGAAAAAGTGTTTTTTGGCCACATTTTGAGGTTTGCAGAGGATTCTGGGTAACAGAATCTGGTCTGAGCCCCACAAGTCACCCCATCTTGGATTCCCCTAGGTGTCTAGTTTTCAAAACTGTGCAGGTTTGCTAGGTTTCCCTAGGTGCCGGCTGAGCTAGAGGGCAAAATCTACAGCTAGGTGCTTTGCAAATAACAGCTCTGTTTTCTTTGTGAAAATGTGATGTGTCCACGTTGTGTTTTAGGGCTTTTCCTGTTGCGGGCGCTAGGCCTACCCCCACAAGTGAGGTACCATTTTTATTGGGAGACATGGGGAATTGCTGGGAGAAAGGAAATGTGTGGCTCCTCTCTGATTCCAGAACTTTCTGTCACAGAAATGAGAGGAAAAAGTGTTTTTTTGGCCACATTTTGAGGTTTGCAGAGGATTCTGGGTAACAGAATCTAGTCAGAGCCACACAAGTCACCCCATCTTGGATTCCCCTAGGTGTCTAGTTTTCAAAACTGTGCAGTTTTGCTCGGTTTCACTAGGTGCCGGCTGAGCTAGAGGCCAAAATTGACAGCTAGGCACTTTGCAAAAAACAGCTCTGTTTTCTTTGTGAAAATGTGATGTGTCCACGTTGTGTTTTAGTGCTTTTTCTGTTGCAGGCGCTAGGCCTACCCCCACAAGTGAGGTACCATTTTTATTGGGAGTCATGGGGAATTGCTGTGAGAAAGGAAATTTGTGTCTCCTCTCTGATTCCAGAACTTTCTGTCACCGAAATGAGAGAAAAAAGTGTTTTTTTTATCCAAATTTTGAGGTTTGCAGAGGATTATGGGTAACAGAATCTAGTCAGAGCCCCACAAGTCACCCCATCTTGGATTCCCCTACGTGTCTAGTTTTCAAAACTGTGCAGGTTTGCTAGGTTTCCCTAGGTGCGGGCTGAGCTAGAGGCCAAAATCCATAGCTAGGTGCTTTGCAAAAAACAGCTCTGTTTTCTTTGTGAAAATGTGATGTGTCCACATTGTGTTTTGGGGCTTTTCCTGTTGCGGGCGCTAGGCCTACCCACACAAGTGAGGTGCCATTTTTATAGGGAGACATGGTCGAACATTGGGTGGAAGGAAATGTGTGGCTCTTCTCTGATTCCAGAACTTTCTGTCGCCGAAATGAGAGGAAAAAGTGTTTTTTTGGCCATATTTTGAGGTTTGCAGAGGATTCTGGGTAACAGAATCTGGTCAGAGCCCCACAAGTCACCCCATCTTGGATTCCCCTAGGTGTCTAGTTTTCAAAACTGTGCAGGTTTGCTAGGTTTCCCTAGGTGCGGGCTGAGCTAGAGGCCAAAATCCATATCTAGGTGCTTTGCAAAAAACAGCTCTGTTTTCTTTGTGAAAATGTGATGTGTCCACGTTGTGTTTTAGGGCTTTTCCTGTAGCGGGCGCTAGGCCTACCCACACAAGTGAGGTACCATTTTTATTGGGAGACATGGGGAATTGCTGGGAGAAAGGAAATGTGTGGCTCCTCTCTGATTCCAGAACTTTCTGTCACAGAAATGAGAGGAAAAAGTGTTTTTTTGGCCACATTTTGAGGTTTGCAGAGGATTCTGGGTAACAGAATCTAGTCAGAGCCACACAAGTCACCCCATCTTGGATTCCCCTAGGTGTCTAGTTTTCAAAACTGTGCAGTTTTGCTAGGTTTCACTAGGTGCCGGCTGAGCTAGAGGCCAAAATTGACAGCTAGGCACTTTGCAAAAAACAGCTCTGTTTTCTTTGTGAAAATGTGATGTGTCCACGTTGTGTTTTAGTGCTTTTTCTGTTGCAGGCGCTAGGCCTACCCCCATAAGTGAGGTACCATTTTTATTGGGAGACATGGGGTATTGCCGGGAGAAAGGAAATTTGTGGCTCCTCTCTGATTCCAGAACTTTCTGTCACCGAAATGAAAGGAGATTTGTGGCTCCTCTCTGATTCCAGAACTTTCTGTCACCGAAATGAGAGGAAAAAGTGTTTTTTTTGGCCAAATTTTGAGGTTTGCAGAGGATTCTGGGTAACAGAATCTGTTCAGAGCCACACAAGTCACCCCATCTTGGATTCCCCTTGGTGTCTAGTTTTCAAAACTGCGCAGTTTTGCTCGGTTTCCTTAGCTGCCGGCTGAGCTAGAGGCCAAAATCTACAGCTAAGCACTTTCCAAAAAACAGCTCTGTTTTCTTTGTGAAAATGTGATGTGTCCACGTTGTGTTTTAGGGCTTTTTCTGTTGCAGGCGCTAGGCCTACCCCCACAAGTGAGGTACCATTTTTATTGGGAGTCATGGGGAATTGCTGTGAGAAAGGAAATTTGTGTCTCCTCTCTGATTCCAGAACTTTCTGTCACCGAAATGAGAGAAAAAAGTGTTTTTTTTATCCAAATTTTGAGGTTTGCAGAGGATTATGGGTAACAGAATCTAGTCAGAGCCCCACAAGTCACCCCATCTTGGATTCCCCTACGTGTCTAGTTTTCAAAACTGTGCAGGTTTGCTAGGTTTCCCTAGGTGCGGGCTGAGCTAGAGGCCAAAATCCATAGCTAGGTGCTTTGCAAAAAACAGCTCTGTTTTCTTTGTGAAAATGTGATGTGTCCACATTGTGTTTTGGGGCTTTTCCTGTTGCGGGCGCTAGGCCTACCCACACAAGTGAGGTGCCATTTTTATAGGGAGACATGGTCGAACATTGGGTGGAAGGAAATGTGTGGCTCTTCTCTGATTCCAGAACTTTCTGTCGCCGAAATGAGAGGAAAAAGTGTTTTTTTGGCCATATTTTGAGGTTTGCAGAGGATTCTGGGTAACAGAATCTGGTCAGAGCCCCACAAGTCACCCCATCTTGGATTCCCCTAGGTGTCTAGTTTTCAAAACTGTGCAGGTTTGCTAGGTTTCCCTAGGTGCGGGCTGAGCTAGAGGCCAAAATCCATATCTAGGTGCTTTGCAAAAAACAGCTCTTTTTTCTTTGTGAAAATGTGATGTGTCCACGTTGTGTTTTAGGGCTTTTCCTGTAGCGGGCGCTAGGCCTACCCACACAAGTGAGGTATCATTTTTATTGGGAGACATAGGGAATTGCTGGGAGAAAGGAAATGTGTGGCTCCTCTATGATTCCAGATCTTTCTGTCACCGAAATGAGAGGAAAAAGTATTTTTTTGGCCACATTTTGAGGTTTGCAGAGGATTCTGGGTAACAGAATCTAGTCAGAGCCACACAAGTCACCCCATCTTGGATTCCCCTAGGTGTCTAGTTTTCAAAACTGCGCAGTTTTGCTAGGTTTCCCTAGGTGCCGGCTGAGCTAGAGGCCAAAATCCATAGCTAGGTGCTTTGCAAAAAACAGCTCTGATTTCTTTGTGAAAATTTGATGTGTCCACATTGTGTTTTGGGGCTTTTCCTGTTGCGGGCGCTAGGCCTACCCACACAAGTGAGGTGCCATTTTTATAGGGAGACATGGGGGAACATTGGGTGGAAGGAAATTTGTGGCTCTTCTCTGATTCCAGAACTTTCTGTCACCGAAATGAGAGGAAAAAGTGTTTTTTTGGCCAAATTTTGAGGTTTGCAGAGGATTCTGGGTAACAGAATCTGGCCAGAGCCCTACAAGTCACCCCATCTTGGATTCCCCTAGGTGTCTAGTTTTCAAAACTGTGCAGGTTTGCTAGGTTTCCCTAGGAGCCGGCTGAGCTAGAGGCCAAAATCTACAGCTAGGCACTTTCCAAAAAACAGCTCTGTTTTATTTGTGAAAATGTGAAGTGACCACGTTGTGTTTTGGGGCTTTTCCTGTTGCGGGCGCTAGGCCTACCCCCACAAGTGAGGTACCATTTCTATCGGGAGACATGGGGAAACGCTGGGTGGAAGGAAATTTGTGGCTCCTCTCTGATTCCAGGACTTTGTCACTGAAATGAGAGGAAAAAGTGTTTTTTTGGCCAAATTTTGAGGTTTGCAGAGGATTCTGTCAGAGCCCCACAAGTCACCCCATCCTGGATTCCCCTAGGTGTCTAGTTTTCAAAACTGCACAGTTTTGCTAGGTTTCCCTAGGTGCGGGCTGAGGTAGAGGCCAAAATCCATAGCTAGGTGCTTTGCAAAAAACAGCTCTGTTTTCTTTGTGAAAATTTGATGTGTCCACGTTGTGTTTTGGGGCTTTTCCTGTCGCAGGCTCTAGGCCTACCCCCACAAGTGAGGTACCATTTTTATCAGCAGACAAGGGAAAATGCTGGGAGAAAGGAAATTTGTGGCTCCTCTCTGATTCCAAAACTTTCTGTCACCGAAATGAGAGGAAAAAGTGTTTTTTTGGGGCAAATTTTGAGATTTGCAGAGGATTCTGGGTAACAGAATCTAGTCAGAGCCCCACAAGTCACCCCATCTTGGATTCCCATAGGTGTCTAGTTTTCAAAACTGTGCAGGTTTGCTAGATTTCCCTAGGTGCCGGCTGAGCTAGAGGCCAAAATCTACAGCTAGGCACTTTCCAAAAAACAGCTCTGTTTTCTTTGTGAAAATTTGATGTGTCCACATTGTGTTTTGGGGCTTTTCCTGTTGCGGGCGCTTCGCCTACCCACACATGTGAGGTGCCATTTTTATAGGGAGACATGGTCGAACATTGGGTGGAAGGAAATTTGTGGCTCTTCTCTGATTCCAGAACTTTCTGTCACCGAAATGAGTGGAAAAAGTGTTTTTTTGGCCAAATTTTGAGGTTTGCAGAGGATTCTGGGTAACAGAATCTGGTCAGAGCCCCACAAGTCACCCCATCTTGGATTCCACTAGGTGTCTAGTTTTCAAAACTGTGCAGGTTTGCTAGGTTTCCCTAGGTGCCGGCTGAGCTAAAGGCCAAAATCTACAGCTAGGTGCTTTGCAAAAAACAGCTCTGTTTTATTTGTGAAAATGTGAACTGACCAAGTTGTGTTTTGGGGCTTTTCCTGTTGCATGCGCTAGGCCTACCCCCACAAGTGAGGTACCATTTCTATTGGGAGATATGGGGAATTGCCGGGAGAAAGGAAATGTGTGGCTCCTCTCTGATTCCAGAACTTTCTGTCACCGAAATGAGAGGAAAAAGTGTTTTTGTGGCCACATTTTGAGCATTGCAGAGGATTCTGGGTAACAGAATCTAGTCAGAGCCACACAAGTCACCCCATCTTGGATTCCCCTAGGTGTCTAGTTTTCAAAACTGTGCAGTTTTGCTATGTTTCACTAGGTGCCGGGTGAGCTAGAGGCCAAAATCTACAGCTAGGCACTTTGCAAAAAACAGCTCTGTTTTCTTTGTGAAAATGTGATGTGTCCACGTTGTGTTTTAGGGCTTTTCCTGGTGCAGGCGCTAGGCCTACCCCCACAAGTGAGGTACCATTTTTATCAGGAGACATGGGGAAATGCTGGGTGGAAGGAAATTTGTGGCTCCTCTCTGATTCCAGAACTTTCTGTCACCGAAATGAGAGGAAAAAGTGTTTTTTTTTGGCCAAATTTTGAGGTTTGCAGAGGATTCTGGGTAACAGAATCTGGTCAGAGCTCCACAAGTCACCCCATCTTGGATTCCCCTTGGTGTCTAATTTTCAAAACTGCGCAGTTTTGCTCGGTTTCCTTAGGTGCCGGCTGAGCTAGAGGCCAAAATCTACAGCTAGGCACTTTGCAAAAAACAGCTCTGTTTTCTTTGTGAAAATGTGATGTGTCTACGTTGTGTTTTAGGGCTTTTTCTGTTGCAGGCACTAGGCCTACCCCCACAAGTGAGGTACCATTTTTATTGGGAGACATGGGGAAATGCTGTGAGAAAGGAAATTTGTGGCTCCTCTCTGATTCCAGAACTTTCTGTCACCGAAATGAGAGGAGATGTGTGGCTCCTCTCTGATTCCAGAACTTTCTGTCACCGAAATGAGAGGAAAAAGTGTTTTTTTTGGCCAAATTTTGAGGTTTGCAGAGGATTCTGGGTAACAGAATCTGTTCAGAGCAACACAAGTCATCACATCTTGGATTCCCCTTGGTATCTAGTTTTCAAAAGTGCGCAGTTTTGCTCGGTTTCCTTAGGTGCCGGCTGAGCTAGAGGCCAAAATCTACAGCTAGGCACTTTCCAAAAAAC
Source organism: Pleurodeles waltl (assembly GCF_031143425.1). Lineage (NCBI taxonomy): Eukaryota > Metazoa > Chordata > Amphibia > Caudata > Salamandridae > Pleurodeles > Pleurodeles waltl. The sequence goes on along the minus strand of NC_090446.1, from coordinate 629,880,477 downwards.
AGCTCTGTTTTCTTTGTGAAAATGTGATGTGTCCACGTTGTGTTTTGGGGCTTTTCCTGTTGCGGGCGCTAGTCCTACCCCTACAAGTGAGGTACCATTTGTATCAGGAGACATGGGGAAACGCTGGGTGGAAGGAAATTTGTGGCTCCTCCCGATTCCAGAACTTTCTGTCACTGAAATGAGAGGAAAAAGTATTTTTTTTTGGCCCAATTTTGAGGTTTGCAAAGGATTCTGGGTAACAGAACCTTGTCAGAACCCCACAAGTCACCCCATCTTGGATTCCCCAGGTGTCCAGTTTTTAAAACTGTGCAGGTTTGCTAGGTTTCCTTAGGTGCCGGCTGAGCTAGATGGCAAAATCCACAGCTAGGCACTTTGCAAAAAACAGCCCTGTTTTCTTTGTGAAAATGTGATGTGTCCACGTTGTGTTTTGGGGCTTTTCCTGTCGGTGGCACTAGGCTTACCCCCACAAGTGAGGTACCATTTTTATCTGGAGACATGGGGGAACGCAGGGTGGAAGGAAATCTGTGGCTCCTCTCTGATTCCAGAACTTTCTGTCTCCGAAATGAGAGGAAAAAGTGTTTTTTTTCGCCAAATTTTGAGGTTTGCAGAGGATTCTGGGTAACAGAATCTGGTCAGAGCCACACAAGTCACCCCATCTTGGATTCCCCTTGGTGTCTAGTTTTCAAAACTGTGCAGTTTTGCTAGGTTTCCCTAGGTGCCGGCTGAGCTAGAGGCCAAAATCTACAGCTAGGCACTTTGCAAAAAACAGCTCTGTTTTCTTTGTGAAAATGTGATGTGTCCTCGTTGTGTTTTAGGGCTTTTTCTGTTGCAGGCGCTAGGCCTACCCCCACAAGTGAGGTACCATTTTCCTTGGGAGACATTGGGAATTGCTGTGAGAAAGGAAATTTGTGGCTCCTCTCTGATTCCAGAACTTTCTGTCACCGACATGAGAGGAAATTTATGGCTCCTCTCTGATTCTAGAACTTTCTGTCACCTAAATGAGAGGAAAAAGTGTTTTTTTGGGCCAAATTTTGAGGTTTGCAGAGGATTCTGGTTAACAGAATCTGGTCAGAGCCCCACAACTCACCCCATCTTGGATTCCCCTAGGTGTCTCGTTTTCAAAACTGTGCAGGTTTGCTAGGTTTCCCTAGGTGCCGGCTGACCTAGAGGCCAAAATCTACAGCTAGGCACTTTCCAAAAAACAGCTCTGTTTTATTTGTGAAAATGTGAACTGACCACGTTGTGTTTTGGGTTTTTTCCTGTTGCGGGCGCTAGGACTACCCCCACAAGTGAGGTACCATTTTTATCGGGAGACATGGGGAAACGCTGGGTGGAAGGAAATTTGTGGCTCCTCTCTGATTCCAGAACTTTCTGTCACTGAAATGAGAGGAAAAAGTGTTTTTTTGGCCACATTTTGAGGTTTGCAGAGGATTCTGGGTAACAGAATCTGGTCAGAGCCCCACAAGTCACCCCATCTTGGATTCCCCTAGGTGTCTAGTTTTCAAAACTGTGCAGGTTTGCTAGGTTTCCCTAGGTGCCGGCTGAGCTATAGGGCAAAATCTACAGCTAGGTGCTTTGCAAATAACAGCTCTGTTTTCTTTGTGAAAATGTGATGTGTCCACGTTGTGTTTTAGGGCATTTCCTGTTGCGGGCGCTAGGCCTACCCCCACAAGTGAGGTACCATTTTTATTGGGAGATATGGGGAATTGCTGGGAGAAAGGACATGTGTGGCTCCTCTCTGATTCCAGAACTTTCTGTCACCGAAATGAGAGTAAAAAGTGTTTTTTTGGCCACATTTTGAGGTTTGCAGAGGATTATGGGTAACAGAATCTAGTCAGAGCCACACAAGTCACCCCATCTTGGATTCCCCTAGGTGTCTAGTTTTCAAAACTGTGCAGTTTTGCTAGGTTTCACTAGGTGCCGGCTGAGCTAGATGCCAAAATCTACAGCTAGGCACTTTGCAAAAAACAGCTGTTTTCTTTGTGAAAATGTGATGTGTCCACGTTGTGTTTTAGGGCTTTTCCTGTTGCGGGCGCTAGGCCTACCCCCACAAGTGAGGTACCATTTTTATCAGGAGACATGGGGAAATGCTGGGTGGAAGGAAATTTGTGGCTCCTCTCTGATTCCAGAACTTTCTGTCACCGAAATGAGAGAAAAAAGTGTTTTTTTGGGCCAAATTTTGAGGTTTGCAGAGGATTCTGGGTAACAGAATCTGGTCAGAGCTCCACAAGTCACCCCATCTTGGATTCCCCTTGGTGTCTAGTTTTCAAAACTGCGCAGTTTTGCTAGGTTTCCCTAGGTGCCGGCTGAGCTAGAGACCAAAATCTACATCTAGGCACTTTGCAAAAAACAGCTCTGTTTTCTTTGTGAAAATGTGATGTGTCCTGTTAGAAATGGGGTCTTTGGATGACAGTCAGGTTACCCCCTGTTCAAGCAAAGACCCTCACTCTAGTCAGGGTAAAAGGGAATCACCCTCAGCTAACCCCTGCTTACCCCCTTGGTAGCTTGGCAGAGCAGTAGGCTTAACCTCAGAGTGCTAGGTGTAAAGTATTTGTACCAACACACACAGTAACTTAATGAAAACACTACAAAATGACACAACACAGGTTTAGAAAAAATAGGAAATATTTATCTAAACAAAACAAGACCAAAACGACAAAAATCCACCATACACAAGTCAAGTTATCAATTAAAAATCAAAAAGAGTCTTTAAGTAGTTTTAAAAACACACTAGCGCTGCTAGAGTGAAAATGTACCTGGTGTGCTTCAAAAATAACCCCGCACGGGCGGGTGTGCGTCGAAAATAACTCCGCACGGTGGTACTCGAGTCAAAAATCCAGCCGCACGATGAGTTGAAGATCCCGCCGCGCAGGTTGCGATCTCCCAGCCTCCGTCAGCGATGCTGCGCGTCGTTTCTCCTGCTCCGTGCGTCGATTCTTCGGTCGCGTTTCCGGCGAGTGTCGTTTCTCAGCTGCGGAGCTGGCGGCGCGTCGTTTTTCAGCCGCAGATCGGATTTGCGTCGATCTTTTCCCCGCACAGCGCTCTGTGCGTGGATCTTCTTGTCTTTAGGCTGCCAGCTTCTCCTTTCAGGGTCCCAGGAACTGGATGGGCACCACAGGGCAGAGTAGGAGTCTCTCCAGAGACTCCAGGTGCTGGCAGAGAGAAGTCTTTGCTGTCCCTGAGACTTCAAACAACAGGAGGCAAGCTCTAGATCAAGCCCTTGGAGATTTCTTCTCAAGATGGAAGGCACACAAAGTCCAGTCTTTGCCCTCTTACTCTGGCAGAAGCAGCAACTGCAGGATAGCTCCACAAAGCACAGTCACAGGCAGGGCAGCTTTTCTTCCTCAGCTATTCAGCTCTTCTCCAGGCAGAGGTTCCTCTTGGTTCCAGAAGTGTTTCTCAAGTCTGTAGATTTGGGTGCCCTTCTTATACCCATTTTAGTCTTTGAAGTCACCTTTCTTCAAAGGGGACTCACACCTACTTGTGAAATCCTGCCTTGCCCAGGCAAGGCCTCAGACACACACCAGGGGGTTGGAGCCGGCATTGTTAGAGGCAGGCACAGTCCTTTCAGATGAGAGTGACCACTCCACCCCTCCCTCCTAGCAGAGATGGCTAATCAGGAAATGCAGGTTACACCCCAGCTCCCTTTGTGTCACTGTCTGGTGTGAGGTGAAAAACAACCCAACTGTCAAACTGACCCAGACAGGGAATCCACAAACAAGGCAGAGTCACAGAATGGTTTAAGCAAGAAAATGCTCACTTTCTAAAAGTGGCATTTTCAAACGCACAATCTTAAAATCAACTTTACTAAAAGATGTATTTTTAAATTGTGAGTACAGGGACCCCAAACTCCACATGTCCATCTACTCTCTAGGGGAATCTACGCTTTAATCATATTTAAAGGTAGCCCCCATATTATCCTATGAGAGAGACAGTCCTTGCAACAGTGAAAAACGATTTTAGCAGTATTTCACTGTCAGGACATATAAACCACATTACTATATGTCCTACCTTATCCATACACTGCACCCTGCCCTTGGGGCTACCTAGGGCCTACCTTAGGGGTGCCTTACATGTAAGAAAAGGGAAGGTTTAGGCCTGGCAAGTGGGTACACTTGCCAAGTCGAATTTACAGTGTAAAAATACACACCCAGACACTGCAGTGGCAGGTCTGAGACATGATTACAGAGCTACTTATGTGGGTGGCACAACCAGTGCTGCAGGCCCACTAGTAGCATTTGATTTACAGGCCCTGGGCACCTCTAGTGCACTTTACTAGGGACTTAACAGTAAAACAAATATGCCAATCATGGAGAACCAATTACGTACACATTTTAAACGGGAGCACTTGCACTTTAGCACTGGTTAGCAGTGGTAAAGTGCCCAGAGTAACAAACACAATAAAATCAGAGTCCAGCACACATCAACAACCTGGGGAACAGAGGCAAAAAGTTAGGGGAGACCACGCCAAGGATGAAAAGTCTAACACGTTTCCCCCCCAGCTAAAAGTGGGGAGCAACTACCCAACCTCATGGGAGTTCTCATCACTAAGGCGGAAGAACGTGGACAGACCATCAGCATTGGCGTGCTCTGTACCAGGACGATGTTCCACCGTAAAGTCCATCCCCTGTAGGGAAATGGACCACCTCAACAGTTTTGGATTCTCACCCCTCATCTGCATTAACCATCTGAGGGGCCTGTGGTCGGTCTGAACTCGGAAGTGAGTCCCAAACAAGTAGGGTCTTAGCTTCTTCAGTGCCCAGACCACAGCAAACGCTTCGCGTTCTATGGCACTCCACCTACGTTCCCTGGGTAGTAACCTCCTGCTAATGAAGGCTACGGGTTGATCTAGGCCCTCTTCATTAAGCTGTGAGAGTACTGCTCCAATACCATGCTCTGAGGCGTCTGTTTGCACAACAAACTCCTTGGAGTAGTCAGGTGCCCGCAGCACAGGTGCTGTGCACATGGCAGCCTTCAGGGCATCAAAAGCGCTCTGGCAAGCCTCTGTCCAGATCACTTTCCTGGGTTGCTTCTTAGAAGTCAACTCCGTTAAGGGATTAACAATGGTACCATATCCCTTAACAAACCTCCGGTAATATCCTGTGAGACCTAAAAAGGCTCTCACTTCCGTCTGGGTCTTGGGAGGCTCCCAAGCCAGAATCGTGTCAATCTTAGGCTGTAGGGGTGCCACCTGGCCACTCCCCACCTGGTGTCCTAAGTACACCACAGAACCCTGCCCTATTTGGCACTTGCTTGCCTTAATAGTGAGGCCTGCCTTCTGCAGGGCCTCTAACACTCTCCAGAGGTGTTGCAGGTGTTCCTTCCATGTGGAACTAAACACAGCAATGTCATCCAGGTAGGCGGCACTGAACTCATCCAGTCCTGCCAACACTTGGTTGACCAACCTCTGAAAGGTGGCAGGGGCGTTCTTCATCCCAAAGGGCATCACATTGAAGTGGAAGTGCCCATCTGGGGTAGAGAATGCTGACCTCTCCTTTGCCCCCTCAGTTAAGGCAATCTACCAGTACCCAGATGTTAAATCAAAAGTACTGAGGTACTTGGCAGCTCCTAACCGATCAATGAGCTCATCAGCTCGGGGGATGGGGTGTGCGTCAGTCTTGCTGACCGCATTGAGACCCCGGTAGTCCACACAGAACCTAAGTTCTGGAGTGGCACCAGGAGCAGCAGCCTTTGGGACCAAGACCACTGGGCTGGCCCAAGGACTGCTGGAGTGCTCAATAACCCCTAGGGTTAACATTTTGGAGACTTCCTCCTTAATGCAAGCCCTGACCCTGTCAGTCACCCTGTAAACCTTATGTTTAACAGGTGTACTGTCCCCAGTGTCCACATCATGTGTGCACAGGTGTGTGACTCCTGGGATCAGGGAAAACAGCGAGGCGAACTGTCCCAGCACGTTGCGACAGTCCCTCTGCTGTTCCTCAGTCAGGGAGGGGGAGAGGATCACTCCCTCCACAGACCCATCTTTCTCTCCTGCAGACAGGAGGTCAGGAAGAGGCTCACTCTCTTCCTCCACCCCGTTATCTGTCGCTAGGAGCATGGATAGCTCAGTTCGCTCAAAGTGTGGTTTGAGGCGGTTGACATGTAGGACCCTCAAAGGGTTCCTGGGGGATTGCAAGTCTACCAGATGGGTGACCTCGCTCTTTCTTTCCACCACCTCAAAAGGCCCAGTCCACTTATCTTGGAGAGCCCTAGGCTCCACTGGTGCCATGACCCACACTTTTTGTCCAGGCTGAAACTCAACCAGAGTGGCATTCTGGTCGTACCACCGTTTCATATCCTCCTGGCTTGCTTCCAGGTTCTCCTGAGCGAGACTCCTGAAGCGGGCAGTCTGGTTTCTTAGTGCCAGCATGTAGCTAAATACATCCTGGGGTGGTTTACTAGGAGCTTTCTCCAAAGCCTCCTTCACCAGACTGACCGGTCCCCTCACAGGATGGCCATAGATGAGCTCAAAGGGGCTAAAGCCAAGTCCCTTTTGAGGCACCTCCCTGTAAGCGAACAGAAGGCATGGCAAGAGAACGTCCCACTTACGCCTCAAGGGCTCTGACAGACCCTGAATCATGCCTTTCAAAGTGCGGTTGAATCTCTCAACCAGACCATTACTTTGGGGGTGGTAAGGGGTGGTGAACTTGTAGGTTACCCCACACACCTTCCACAGAGACTTCATATAAGTGGATATGAAGTTTGTACCTCTATCAGATACCACCTCCTTGGGGAACCCCATGCGGTTAAAAACCCCCATCAAGGCACGTCCCACCACGGGGGCAGTGACCGTCCTTAGAGGAATGGCTTCTGGGTACCGCGTGGCATGGTCCACCAAGACCAGGATGAACCTGTTGCCCATGGCTATCTTGGGATCCAGAGGCCCCACAATGTCAATTCCTACCCTTTCAAAGGGAGTACTGACTACAGGTAAAGGTTGGAGGGGAGCTTTGCATTTCCCCCCACTCTTGCCACTTGCCTGACAAGTCTGACAAGACCTACAATAAGCAGCTGACTGCTTGTGCATCAAGGGCCAGTAAAAGTGGGAGACAAGCCTCTTATAGGTCCTGTCCTGCCCTAGATGTCCTGCCAAAGGCACATCATGAGCCAAACCCAGTAGGAAGGCCCTGAAGCACTGGGGTACCACCAGCATACGAGCTGACCCAGGCTCAGGAACCTTAGGCTCACTGTACAGGAGGCCATCCTCCCAATAAATCAGGTGAGTACCTGGCGCCTCGCCAGCCGCCTGGGCTGCAGCCTGCTGCCGCAGCCCCTCAAGAGTAGGGCACTCCTTCTGCGCTGTGCAGAATGCTTCCCTGGTGGGTCCCCCTTCCTGCTGCCACTGTGACAGCTCAGGGACCTCCCCCAGTTCAGCCACCTGTTCCCCTGTAGGCTCCGGGGCATCACCCTCAGGCTCTGCCTCCTCCCGGACCGTGGGAACCTCGGGGGCCGGTTTCCCGCGCCCCCTGCCCTTCCTCTTCTTGGCGGTCCCCTGGGCCACTGTTTCAGGCTCCAGGGGCTCTTGACTACCCTGATTGGCTGCCATAGACCGGGTGGATACACATACCCACCCAGGCAGACCCAACATCTCCAAGTGAGACCTGTGTTCCACCTCCTTCCAAGGGGAATCCTCCAGGTCGTTACCTAGCAAACAATCAACAGGCATGGTTGCACTCACAGCTACTTTCCAGGAACCTGAGACCCCCCCCCATTCAAAGGGAACCTGCGCCACTCTGCAGAGGCGCTCAGAGTTGTCTACCGCAACTACTTGGTGAAGTACCCGGGGATCAATCTGCTCTTCAGACACCAGGTGACTCCTCACTGTAGTCACACTGGCTCCTGTGTCTCTCAGAGCCTCTTCCCTCTGTCCATTGATGGTCACCCATTGCCTGTACTTCTTAGTGTTATCAGGCACTAGGTTTCTCTGGACCATCTCACTGTCCCCTAGTGAGACAAGGGTCATTTCTGCTGGTTCCCACCCACCTGAAACCAACTCCTCCCCAAGCGCTACACTGGCCAAACCCTGGGACGGTGCACCAGTGGGTGCCGGTGTACTTTTGGGGCATTTGGGGTCCCCCCTCACATGACCCACCTGGTCACATGCATAGCACTTACGTAGGGGACCACCTGCCACTGGCTTCCCTTTGGACAACCATGGCTTCTTTTCACTGGGGGGTTGGGAATCCTTACCCTGGGAATCAGTTTGGGGCCCTTTAGAGAACTCCCCCTGTTTGCCCTTACCCCCCCCTTTCTTCTGAGAGGGACCCTGCCCACCCTTGGCGTGGTCTCCCCCATACCTCTTTTGGACCCTGGTGCTCTCCCAGCGGTCCGCTTCCTGCGCAAGCTTCCTGGGGTCAGTCAGCTTGCTGTCAATGAGGTGCTGGCGCAGCTCTGGAAAACATAAACTGTACAAGTGCTCCCAAGCAATTAAATTGTAAAGCCCCTCATACGTGTTTACCTTACTGCCCTTCACCCAACCATCCAGTGACCTGCAAAAAGAATCAACACATTCCAACCATGTTTGGGATTCCTTTCTCTTGTAGGATCTAAACTTCTCCTTGTACTGCTCAGGGGTGAGACCATACCTGGTAAGTAAGGCCTCCTTCATGACAGGGTAGGTGAGATCCTGAACATCCCCTAAGGCTGTCAGTGTGTCCCTCCCCTCTGCCTCAAAATGCTTCCACAGGGCTGCCCCCCAATGAGCTTCAGGGACCAGGTTCATGTGGAGAGCTGACTCATAACCCTTGAACCACAAGTAGATATCATCCTCCCTCTTATAATCCCTCACAAGGTCTTTTGGGATGTGTACCCTTCTCTCAGGCTGCACTGTAGGATTGCTGCCACCATCTCTACTGGACTGGCTTCTATGATCTATCTCTTTCAAGCTAAGCTCATGAGCCATTGTTATCTTCTTCTCCTCAAGGGCTAGCCTTCTCTGCTCCAATTGGTACTCCCTTTCTGCCTGTCTGTCCTGTAACTCTTCAGGTGTCAGACCCTTGGAGGATACACTGCTACTTGCCCTGGAGACTCTTTCCCTGGAAATAACAGGCCCCCCCACTATACCATTATGTACTGATTGCTCTCCCTCCTCATCCTCATCCTCCTCCTCATCCTCAGTGTGCCCTCCAGTGCTTCTGGTTGTCACCCAGGCCCTCAGCGCCTTTTTCAGCTCATCCTTCTTGGAAGAGCTCTTAATGGGACAACCAAAATTTTTACAAAACTGCTTTAGTTGAGCCTTGTTATAACTATTCAATTGCTTCAGGTCAAAAACAGCTTCAACTGGTGCATCTCCAAGTGGAGACATGATAAAAGGTTAAAAGAGTGCAAAGTTCCAAATGCAGAAAAGCAAGTTCTCAAATGAAGTTCCAGAAAAGTCAATCACCGGATCAGCGAAAAAGGAAACTAAATGCAGAGCAAAAACAGTCCAAATAGAGAAAAACAAAAATCACAAGACTAGTAGTATGTGGTCACGTAGTGGTCTGAACTCAAAACAGTAGTGTACACTTAATCACTGTATGTCAAGTACAAATACAAGTCCAAATCCCAACCGCTGATCACCAATGTTAGAAATGGGGTCTTTGGTTGACAGTCAGGTTACCCCCTGTTCAAGCAAAGACCCTCACTCTAGTCAGGGTAAAAGGGAATCACCCTCAGCTAACCCCTGCTTACCCCCTTGGTAGCTTGGCAGAGCAGTAGGCTTAACCTCAGAGTGCTAGGTGTAAAGTATTTGTACCAACACACACAGTAACTTAATGAAAACACTACAAAATGACACAACACAGGTTTAGAAAAAATAGGAAATATTTATCTAAACAAAACAAGACCAAAACGACAAAAATCCACCATACACAAGTCAAGTTATCAATTAAAAATCAAAAAGAGTCTTTAAGTAGTTTTAAAAACACACTAGCGCTGCTAGAGTGAAAATGTACCTGGTGTGCTTCAAAAATAACCCCGCAAGGGCGGGTGTGCGTCGAAAATAACTCCGCACGGCGGTACTCGAGTCAAAAATCCAGCCGCACGATGAGTTGAAGATCCCGCCGCGCAGGTTGCGATCTCCCAGCCTCCGTCAGCGATGCTGCGCGTCGTTTCTCCTGCTCCGTGCGTCGATTCTTCGGTCGCGTTTCCGGCGAGTGTCGTTTCTCAGCTGCGGAGCTGGCGGCGCGTCGTTTTTCAGCCGCAGATCGGATTTGCGTCGATCTTTTCCCCGCACGGCGCTCTGTGCATGGATTTTCTTGTCTTTAGGCTGCCAGCTTCTCCTTTCAGGGTCCCAGGAACTGGAAGGGCACCACAGGGCAGAGTAGGAGTCTCTCCAGAGACTCCAGGTGCTGGCAGAGAGAAGTCTTTGCTGTCCCTGAGACTTCAAACAACAGGAGGCAAGCTCTAGATCAAGCCCTTGGAGATTTCTTCTCAAGATGGAAGGCACACAAAGTCCAGTCTTTGCCCTCTTACTCTGGCAGAAGCAGCAACTGCAGGATAGCTCCACAAAGCACAGTCACAGGCAGGGCAGCTTTTCTTCCTCAGCTATTCAGCTCTTCTCCAGGCAGAGGTTCCTCTTGGTTCCAGAAGTGTTTCTCAAGTCTGTAGATTTGGGTGCCCTTCTTATACCCATTTTAGTCTTTGAAGTCACCTTTCTTCAAAGGGGACTCACACCTACTTGTGAAATCCTGCCTTGCCCAGGCAAGGCCTCAGACACACACCAGGGGGTTGGAGCCGGCATTGTTAGAGGCAGGCACAGTCCTTTCAGATGAGAGTGACCACTCCACCCCTCCCTCCTAGCAGAGATGGCTAATCAGGAAATGCAGGTTACACCCCAGCTCCCTTTGTGTCACTGTCTGGTGTGAGGTGAAAAACAACCCAACTGTCAAACTGACCCAGACAGGGAATCCACAAACAAGGCAGAGTCACAGAATGGTTTAAGCAAGAAAATGCTCACTTTCTAAAAGTTGCATTTTCAAACGCACAATCTTAAAATCAACTTTACTAAAAGATGTATTTTTAAATTGTGAGTACAGGGACCCCAAACTCCACATGTCCATCTACTCTCTAGGGGAATCTACGCTTTAATCATATTTAAAGGTAGCCCCCATATTATCCTATGAGAGAGACAGTCCTTGCAACAGTGAAAAACGATTTTAGCAGTATTTCACTGCCAGGACATATAAACCACATTGCTATATGTCCTACCTTATCCATACACTGCACCCTGCCCTTGGGGCTACCTAGGGCCTACCTTAGGGGTGCCTTACATGTAAGAAAAGGGAAGGTTTAGGCCTGGCAAGTGGGTACACTTGCCAAGTCAAATTTACAGTGTAAAAATACACACCCAGACTCTGCAGTGGCAGGTCTGAGACATGATTACAGAGCTACTTATGTGGGTGGCACAACCAGTGCTGCAGGCCCACTAGTAGCATTTGATTTACAGGCCCTGGGCACCTCTAGTGCACTTTACTATGGACTTAACAGTAAAACAAATATGCCAATCATGGAGAACCAATTAGGTACACATTTTAAACAGGAGCACTTGCACTTTAGCACTGGTTAGCAGTGGTAAAGTGCCCAGAGTAACAAACACAATAAAATCAGAGTCCAGCACACATCAACAACCTGGGGAACAGAGGCAAAATGTTAAGGGAGACCACGCCAAGGATGAAAAGTCTAACGTGTCCACGTTGTGTTTTAGGGCTTTTTCTGTTGCAGGCGCTAGGCCTAACCCCACAAGTGAGGTACCATTTTTGTTAGGAGACATGGGGAATTGCTGTGAGAAAGGAAATTTGTGGCTCCTCTCTAATTCCAGAACTTTCTGTCACCGAAATGAAAGGAGATTTGTGGCTCCTCTCTGATTCCAGAACTTTCTGTCACCGAAATGAGAGGAAAAAGTGGTTTTTTTGGCCAAATTTTGAGGTTAGCAGAGGATTCTGGGTTTCAGAATCTGGTCAGAGCCACACAAGTCACCCCATCTTGGATTCCCCTTGGTGTCTAGTTTTCAAAACTGCTCAGTTTTGCTCGGTTTCCTTAGGTGCCGGCTGAGCTAGAGGCCAAAATCTACAGCTAGGCACTTTCCAAAAAACCGCTCTGTTTTCTTTGTGAAAATGTGATGTGTCCACGTTGTGTTTTAGGGCTTTTCCTGTTGCGGGTGCTAGGCCTACCCCCACAAGTGAGGTACCATTTTTATCAGGAGACATGGGGAAATGCTGGGTGGAAGGAAATTTGTGGCTCCTCTCTGATTCCAGAACTTTCTGTCACCGACATGAGATGAAAAAGTGTTTTTTTTGGCCAAATTTTGAGGTTTGCAGAGGATTCTGGGTAACAGAATCTGGTCAGAGCTCCACAAGTCACCCCATCTTGGATTCCCCTTGGTGTCTAGTTTTCAAAACTGCACAGTTTTGCTAGGTTTCCCTAGGTGCCGGGTGAGCTAGAGACCAAAATCTACAGCTAGGCACTTTGCAAAAAACAGCTCTGTTTTCCTTGTGAAAATGTGATGTGTCCACTTTGTGTTTTAGGGCTTTTTCTGTTGGAGGCGCTAGGCCTACCCCCACAAGTGAGGTACCATTTTTATTCGGAGACATGGGGGAATTGCTATGAGAAAGGAAATTTGTGGCTCCTCTCTGATTCCAGAACTTTCTGTCACCGAAATGAGAGGAGATTTGGGGCTCCTCTCTGATTCCAGAACTTTAAGTCACTAAAATGAGAGGAAAAAGTGTTTTTTTGGGCCAAATTTTGAGGTTTGCAGAGGATTCTGGGTAACCAAATCTGTTCAGAGCCACACAAGTCACCCCATCTTGGATTCCCCTTGGTGTCTAGTTTTCAAAACTGTGCAGTTTTGCTCGGTTTCCTTAGGTGCCGGCTGAGCTAGAGGCCAAAATCTACAGCTAGGCACTTTCCAAAAAACAGCTCTGTTTTCTTTTTGAAAATGTGATGTGTCCACGTTGTGTTTTGGGGCTTTTCCTGTTGCGGGCGCTAGTCCTACCCCCACAAGTGAGGTACCATTTGTATCCGGAGACATGGGGAAACGCTGGGTGGAAGGACATTTGTGGCTCCTCTCTGATTCCAGAACTTTCTGTCACTGAAATGAGAGGAAAAAGTGTTTTTTTTTGGCCCAATTTTTTAGGTTTGCAAAGGATTCTGGGTAACAGAAGCTTGTCAGAACCTTGTCAGAACCCCACAAGTCACCCCATCTTGGATTCCCCAGGTGTCTAGTTTTTAAAACTGTGCAGGTTTGCTAGGTTTCCTTAGGTGCCGGCTGAGATAGATGCCAAAATCCACAGCTAGGCACTTTGCAAAAAACAGCTCTGTTTTCTTTGTGAAAATGTGATGTGTCCACGTTGTGTTTTGGGGCTTTTCCTGTCGGTGGCACTAGGCTTACCCCAACAAGTGAGGTACCATTTTTATCGGGAGACATGGGGGAACGCGGGGTGGAAGAAAATTTGTGTCTCCTCTCTGATTCCAGAACTTTCTGTCACCGAAATGAGAGGAAAAGTGTTTTTTTTGGCCAAATTTTGAGGTTTGCAGAGGATTCTGGGTAACAGAATCTGGTCAGAGCCACACAAGTCACCCCATCTTGGATTCCCCTTGGTGTCTAGTTTTCAAAACTGCGCAGTTTTGCTAGGTTTCCCTAGGTGCCGGCTGAGCTAGAGGCCAAAATCTACAGCTAGGCACTTTGCAAAAAACAGCTCTGTTTTCTTTGTGAAAATGAGATGTGTCCTCGTTGTGTTTTAGGGCTTTTTCTGTTGCAGGCGCTAGGCCTACCCCACAAGTGAGGTACAATTTTTCTTGGGAGACATGGGGAATTGCTGTGAGAACGGAAATTTGTGGCTCCTCTCTGATTCCAGAACTTTCTGTCACCGAAATTAGAGGAAATTTGTGGCTCCTCTCTGATTCCAGAACTTTCTGTCACCGAAATGGGAGGAAAAAGTTTTTTTTTTGGCCAAATTTTGAGGTTTGCAGAGGATTCTGGTTAACAGAATCTGGTCAGAGCCCCACAAGTCACCCCATCTTGGATTCCCCTAGTTGTCTAGTTTTCAGAACTGTGCAGGTTTGCTAGGTTTCCCTAGGTGCCGGCTGAGCTAGAGGCCAAAATCTACAGCTAGGCACTTTCCAAAAAACAGCTCTGTTTTATTTGTGAAAATGTGAACTGACCACATTGTGTTTTGGGGCTTTTCCTGTTGCGGGCGCTAGGCCTACCCCCACAAGTGAGGTACCATTTTTATTGGGAGACATGGGGAAAAGCTAGGTGGAAGGAAATTTGTGGCTCCTCTCTGATTCCAGAACTTTCTGTCACCGAAATGAGAGGAAAAAGTTTTTTTTTGGGCCAAATTTTGAGGTTTGCAGAGGATTCTGGTTAACAGAATCTGGTCAGAGCCCCACAAGTCACCCCATCTTGGATTCCCCTAGGTGTCTAGTTTTCAAAACTGTGCAGGTTTGCTAGGTTTCCCTAGGTGCCGGCTGAGCTAGAGGGCAAAATCTACAGCTGGGTGCTTTGCAAATAACAGCTCTGTTTTCTTTGTGAAAATGTGATGTGTCCACGTTGTGTCTTAGGGCTTTTCCTGTTGCAGGCGCTAGGCCTACCCCCACAAGTGAGGTACCATTTTCATTGGGAGACATGGAGAATTGCTGGGAGAAAGGAAATGTGTGGCTCCTCTCTGATTCCATAACTTTCTGTCACCGAAATGAGAGGAAAAAGTGTTTTTTTGGCCACATTTTGAGGTTTGCAGAGGATTCTGGGTAACAGAATCTAGTCAGAGCCACACAAGTCACCCCATCTTGGATTCCCCTAGGTGTCTAGTTTTCAAAACTGTGCAGTTTTGCTAGGTTTCCCTAGGTGCCGGCTGAGCTAGAGGCCAAAATCTACAGCTAGGCACATTGCAAAAAACAGCTCTGTTTTCTTTGTGAAAATGTGATGTGTCCACGTTGTGTTTTAGGGCTTTTCCTGTTGCGGGCGCTAGGCCTACCCCCACAAGTGAGGTACCATTTTTATAAGGAGACATGGGGAAATGCTGGGTGGAAGGAAATTTGTGGCTCCTCTCTGATTCCAGAACTTTCTGTCACCGAAATGAGAGGAAAAAGTGTTTTTTTTGGCCAAATTTTGAGGTTTGCAGAGGATTCTGGGTAACAGAATCTGGTCAGAGCTCCACAAGTCACCCCATCTTGGATTCCCCTTGGTGTCTAGTTTTCAAAACTGCGCAGTTTTGCTAGGTTTCCCTAGGTGCCGGCTGAGCTAGAGGCCAAAATCTACAGCTAGGCACTTTCCAAAAAACAGCTCTGTTTTATTTGTGAAAATGTGAACTGACCACGTTGTGTTTTGGGGCTTTTCCTGTTGCGGGCGCTAGGCCTACCCCCACAAGTGAGGTACCATTTTTATCGGGAGACATGGGGAAACGCTGGGTGGAAGGAAATTTGTGGCTCCTCTCTGATTCCATAACTTTCTGTCACCGAAATGAGAGGAAAAAGTGTTTTTTGGCCACATTTTGAGGTTTGCAGAGGATTCTGGGTAACAGAATCTAGTCAGAGCCACACAAGTCACTCCATCTTGGATTCCCCTAGGTGTCTAGTTTTCAAAACTGTGCAGGTTTTGCTAGGTTTCCCTAGGTGCCGGCTGAGCTAGAGGCCAAAATCTACAGCTAGGCACTTTGCAAAAAACAGCTCTGTTTTCTTTGTGAAAATGTGATGTGTCCACGTTGTGTTTTAGGGCTTTTCCTGTTGTAGGCGCTAGGCCTACCCCTACAAGTGAGTTACCATTTTTATCAGGAGACATGGGGAAACGCTGGGTGGAAGGAAATTTGTGGCTCCTCTCTGATTCCATAACTTTCTGTCACCGAAATGAGAGGAAAAAGTGTTTTTTGGCCACATTTTGAGGTTTGCAGAGGATTCTGGGTAACAGAATCTAGTCAGAGCCACACAAGTCACCCCATCTTGGATTCCCCTAGGTGTCTAGTTTTCAAAACTGTGCAGTTTTGCTAGGTTTCCCTAGGTGCCGGCTGAGCTAGAGGCCAAAATCTACAGCTAGGCACTTTGCAAAAAACAGCTCTGTTTTCTTTGTGAAAATGTGATGTGTCCTCGTTGTGTTTTAGGGCTTTTTCTGTTGCAGGCGCTAGGCCTACCCCCACAAGTGAGGTACCATTTTTCTTGGGAGACATGGGGAATTGCTGTGAGAAAGGAAATTTGTGGCTCCTCTCTGATTCCAGAACTTTCTGTCACTGAAATGAGAGGAAATTTGTGGCTCCTCTCTGATTCCAGAACTTTCTGTCACCGAAATGAGAGGAAAAAGTGTTTTTTTTGGCCAAATTTTGAGGTTTGCAGAGGAGTCTGGTTAACACAATCTAGTCAGAGCCCCACAAGTCACCCCATCTTGGAATCCCCTATGTGTCTAGTTTTCAGAACTGTGCAGGTTTTCTAGGTTTCCCTATGTGCCGGCTGAGCTAGAGGCCAAAATCTACAGCTAGTCACTTTCCAAAAAACAGCTCTGTTTTATTTGTCAAAATGTGAACTGACCACGCTGTGTTTTGGGGCTTTTCCTGTTGCGGGCGCTAGGCCTACCCCCACAAGTGAGGTACCATTTTTATCGGGAGACATGGGGAAACGCTGGGTGGAAGGAAATTTGTGGCTCCTCTCTGATTCCATAACTTTCTGTCACCGAAATGAGAGGTAAAAGTGTTTTTTGGCCACATTTTGAGGTTTGCAGAGGATTCTGGGTAACAGAATCTAGTCAGAGCCACACAAGTCACCCCATCTTGTATTCCCCTAGGTGTCTAGTTTTCAAAACTGTGCAGTTTTGCTAGGTTTCCCTAGGTGCCGGCTGAGCTAGAGGCCAAAATCTACAGCTAGGCACTTTGCAAAAAACAGCTCTGTTTTCTTTGTGAAAATGTGATGTGTCCACGTTGTGTTTTAGGGCTTTTCCTGTTGTAGGCGCTAGGCCCACCCCTACAAGTGAGTTACCATTTTTATCAGGAGACATGGGGAAATGCTGGGTGGAAGGAAATTTGTGGCTCCTCTCTGATTCCAGAACTTTCTGTCACCGAAATGAGAGGAAAAAGTGTTTTTTTTGGCCAAATTTTGAGGTTTGCAGAGGATTCTGGGTAACAGAATCTGGTCAGAGCTCCACAAGTAACCCCATCTTGGATTCCCCTTGGTGTCTAGTTTTCAAAACTGCGCAGTTTTGCTAGGTTTCCCTAGGTGCCGGCTG
This sequence comes from Pleurodeles waltl, assembly GCF_031143425.1. NCBI lineage: Eukaryota > Metazoa > Chordata > Amphibia > Caudata > Salamandridae > Pleurodeles > Pleurodeles waltl. The sequence continues at coordinate 629,863,295 of NC_090446.1, read as the reverse complement.
AGCTAGAGGCCGAAATCTACAGCTAGGCACTTTGCAAAAAACAGCTCTGTTTTCTTTGTGAAAATGTGATGTGTCCACGTTGTGTTTTAGGGCTTTTTCTGTTGCAGGCACTAGGCCTACCCCCACAAGTGAGGTACCATTTTTATTGGGAGACATGGGGAAACGCTGGGTGGAAGGAAATTTGTGGCTCCTCTCTGATTCCAGAACTTTCTGTCACTGAAATGAGAGGAAAAAGTGTTTTTTTGGCCAAATTTTGAGGTTTGCAGAGGATTCTGGGTAACAGAATCTGGTCAGAGCCCCACAAGTCACCCCATCTTGGGTTCCCCTAGGTGTGTAGTTTTCAAAACTGTGCAGGTTTGCTAGGTTTCCCTAGGTGCCGGCTGAGCTACAGGGCAAAATCTACAGCTAGGAGCATTGCAAAAAACAGCTGTTTTCTTTGTGAAAATGTGATGTGTCCACGTTGTGTTTTAGGGCTTTTCCTGTTGCGGGCTCTAGGCCTACCCCCACAAGTCAGGTACCATTTTTATTGGGAGACATGGGGAATTGCTGGGAGAAAGGAAATGTGTGGCTCCTCTCTGATTCCAGAACTTTCTGTCACCGAAATGAGAGGAAAAAGTGTTTTTTTTGGCCACATTTTGAGGTTTGCAGAGGATTCTGGGTAACAGAATCTAGTCAGAGCCACACAAGTCACCCCATCTTGGATTCCCCTAGGTGTCTAGTTTTCAAAACTGTGCAGTTTTGCTAGGTTTCACTAGGTGCCGGCTGAGCTAGAGGCCAAAATCTACAGCTAGGCACTTTGCAAAAAACAGCTCCGTTTTCTTTGTGAAAATGTGATGTGTCCACGTTGTGTTTTCGGGCTTTTCCTGTTGTGGGCGCTAGGCCTACCCCCACAAGTGAGGTATCATTTTTATCAGGAGACATGGGGAAATGCTGGGTGGAAGGAAATTTGTGGCTCCTCTATGATTCCAGAACTTTCTGTCACCGAAATGAGAGGAGATTTGTGGCTCCTCTCTGATTCCAGAACTTTCTGTCACCGAAATTAGAGGAAAAAGTGTTTTTTTTGGCCAAATATTGAGGTTTGCAGAGGATTCTGGGTAACAGAATCTGGTCAGAGTCACACAAGTCACCCCATCTTGGATTCCCCTTGGTGTCTAGTTTTCAAAACTGAGCAGTTTTGCTCGGTTTCCGTAGGTGCCGGCTGAGCTAGAGGCCAAAATCTACAGCTAGGCACTTTCCAAAAAACAGCTCTGTTTTCTTTGTGAAAATGTGATGTGTCCACGTTGTGTTTTGGGGCTTTTCATGTTGCGGGCGCTAGTCCTACCCCCACAAGTGAGGTACCATTTGTATCCGGAGACATGGGGAAACGCTGGGTGGAAGGAAATTTGTGGCTCCTCTCTGATTCCAGAACTTTCTGTCACTGAAATGAGAGGAAAAAGTGTTTTTTTTTTTGGCCCAATTTTGAGGTTTGCTAAGGATTCTGGGTAACAGAACCTTGTCAGAACCCAACAAGTCACCCCATCTTGGATTCCCCAGGTGTCTAGTTTTTAAAACTGTGCAGGTTTGCTAGGTTTCCTTAGGTGCCGGCTGAGCTAGATGCCAAAATCCACAGCTAGGCACTTTGCAAAAAACAGCTCTGTTTTCTTTGTGAAAATGTGATATGTCCACGTTGTGTTTTGGGGCTTTTCCTGTCGGTGGCACTGGGCTTACCCAGACAAGTGAGGTACCATTTTTATCAGGAGACATGGGGGAACACGGGGTGGAAGGAAATTTGTGGCTCCTCTCTCATTCCAGAACTTTCTGTCACCGAAATGAGAGGAAAAAGTGTTTTTTTTTGTCCAAATTTTGAGGTTTGCAGAGGATTCTGGGTAACAGAATCTGGTCAGAGACACACAAGTCACCCCATCTTGGATTCCCCTTGGTGTCTAGTTTTCAAAACTGCGCAGTTTTGCTAGGTTTCCCTTGGTGCTGGCTGAGCTAGAGGCCAAAATTTACAGCTAGGCACTTTGCAGAAAACAGCTCTGTTTTCTTTGTGAAAATGTGATGTGTCCACGTTGTGTTTTGGGGCTTTTTCTGTTGAAGGCGCTAGGCCTACCCCCACAAGTGAGGTACCATTTTTATTGGGAGACATGGGGAATTGCTGGGAGAAAGGAAATTAGTGGCTTCTCTCTGATTCCAGAACTTTCTGTCACCGAAATGAGAGGAAAAAGTGTTTTTTTTGGCCAAATTTTGAGGTTTGCAGAGGATTCTGGGTAACTGAATCTGGCCAGAGCCACACAAGTCACCCCATCTTGGATTCCCCTTGGTGTCTAGTTTTCAAAACTGTGCAGTTTTGCTAGGTTTCCTTAGGTGCCGGCTGAGCTAATGCCAAAATCCACAGCTAGGTACTTTGCAAAAAACAGGTCTGTTTTCTTTGTGAAAATGTGATGTGTCCACGTTGTGTTTTGGGGCTTTTCCTTTCGGTGGCACTAGGCTTACCCCCACAAGTGAGGTACCATTTTTATCGGGAGACATGTGGGAACGCGGGGTGGAAGGAAATTTGTGGCTCCTCTCTGATTCCAGAACTTTCTGTCACCGAAATGAGAGGAAAAAGTGGGTTTTTTGGCCAAATTTTGAGGTTTGCAGAGGATTCTGGGTAACAGAATCTGGTCAGAGACACACAAGTCACCCCATCTTGGATTCCCCTTGGTGTCTAGTTTTCAAAACTGCGCAGTTTTGCTAGGTTTCCCTTGGTGCTGGCTGAGCTAGAGGCCAAAATTTACAGCTAGGCACTTTGCAAAAAACAGCTCTGTTTTCTTTGTGAAAATGTGATGTGTCCACGTTGTGTTTTAGGGATTTTTCTGTTGAAGGCGCTAGGCCTACCCCCACAAGTGAGGTACCATTTTTATTGGGAGACATGGGGAATTGCTGGGAGAAAGGAAATTAGTGGCTTCTCTCTGATTCCAGAACTTTCTGTCACCGAAATGAGAGGAAAAAGTGTTTTTTTTGGCCAAATGTTGAGGTTTGCAGAGGATTCTGGGTAACAGAATCTAGTCAGAGCCCCACAAGTCACCCCATCTTGGATTCCCCTAGGTGTCTAGTTTTCAAAACTGTGCATTTTTGCTAGGTTTTCATAGGTGCCGGCTGAGCTAGAGGCCAAAATCCATAGCTAGGTGCTTTGCAAAAAACAGCTCTGTTTTCTTTGTGAAAATTTGATGTGTCAACGTTGTGTTTTGGAGCTTTTCCTGTCACGGGCGCTAGGCCTACCCACACAAGTGAGGTGCCATTTTTATAGGGAGACATGGGGGAACATTGGGTGGAAGGAAATTTGTGGCTCTTCTCTGATTCCAGAACTTTCTGTTACCGAAATGTGAGGAAAAAGTGTTTATTTGGCCACATTTTGAGGTTTGCAAAGGATTCTGGGTAACAGAACCTGGTCAGAACCCCACAAGTCACCCCATCTTGGATTCCCCTAGGTGTCTTGTTTTCAAAACTGTGCAGGTTTGCTAGGTTTCCCTAGGTGCCAGCTGAGCTAGAGGCCAAAATTTACATCTAGGCACTTTCCAAAAAACAGCTCTGTTTCCTTTGTGAAAATGTGATGTGTCCACGTTGTGTTTTGGGGCTTTTCCTGTTGCGGGTGCTAGGCCTACCCCCACAAGTGAGGTACCATTTTTATTGGGAGACATGGGGAAACGCTGGGTGGAAGGAAATTTGTGGCTCCTCTCTGATTCCAGAACTTTCTGTCACTGAAATGAGAGGAAAAAGTGTTTTGTTTGGCCCAATTTTGAAGTTTGCAGAGGATTCTGGGTAACAGAACCTCCTCAGAGGTCCACAAATCACCCCATCTCGGATTCCCCTAGGTGTCTAGTTTTCAAAACTGTGCAGGTTTGGTAGGTTTGCCAAGGTGTCGGCTGAGCTAGAGGTCAAAATCCACAGCTTGCCACTTTGCAAAAAACGGCTCTGTTTTCTTTGTGAAAATGTGATGTGTCCATGTTGTGTTTTGGGGCAGTTCCCGTTGCGAGCACTAGGCCTACCCACGCAAGTGAGGTACCATTTTTATCAGCAGACATAGTGGAACACAGAATAGCAAAGCAAGTGTTATTGCCCCTTGTCTTTCTCTACATTTTTTCCTTCAACTGTAAGACAGTGTGTAAAAAAGACGTCTATTTGAGAAATGCCCTGTAATTCACGTGCCAGTATGGGCACCCCGGAATTCAGAGATGTGCAAATAACCACTGCTTCTCAACACCTTATCTTGTGGCCATTTTTGGAAATACTAAGGTTTTCTTGATACCTATTTTTCATTTTTTATATTTCATCAAATTAATTGCTGTATACCTGGTATAGAATGAAAACCCATTGCAAGTTGCAGCTCATTTATTGGCTCAGGGCACCTATTGTTCTTGATGAACCTACAAGCCCTATATATCCTCGCAACCAGAAGAGTCCAGCTGACATAGCTGTAGATTGCTTTCAAACATCTGACATCGCAGGAAAAAGTGGAGAAAAATGGCTGTTTTTTTCACCTCAATTTCAATATTCTTTTATTTCAGCTGTTAATTTCTGTTGGAAACACTTGTAGGATCTACACAAATGACCCCTTTCTGAATTTAGAATTTTGTCTACTTTTCAGAAATGTTTAGCTGCCTGGGATCCAGCATTGGTTTCTCACCCATTTCAGTCACTAACTGGAAGGAGGCTGAAAGCACAAAAATAGTAAAAATGGGGTATGTCCCAGTAAAATGTCAAAATTGTGTTGAAAAATTGGGTTTTCTAATTCAAGTCTGTCTGTTGCTGAAAGCTGGGAAGATGGTGACTTTACAGCCACAAACCCCTTTTTGATGCCATTTTCAGGGGAAAAACCACAAGCCTTCTTCTGCAGCCCTTTTTTCCCATTTAAAAAAAAAAAAAAAAAAAAAAAACTTTTGCTCTATTTTGGTTAATTTCTTGGTCGCCTTCCGGGGATCCCACAAATTCTGGCTACCTCTAGAATCCCTAGGATGTTGGAAAAAAATGACGGAAATTTGGCGTGGGTAGCTTATGTGAACAAAATGTTATGAGGGCCTAAGCGTGAACTGACCCAAATAGCCAAAAAAAGGCTCGGCAGAGGAGGGGAAAAGGTCTGGCAGCGAAGGGGTTAATGGTAAAATAAAAAAAATTACAATCATGACATCTCTGTTTTGAACAGCTGATGACCGGGATCTCTGAAGTACCTTGTTGCATTGCCTCCATTCCCTCTGGGGACATCTCAGGCTCTTGGGGATCCTACTCACAAAAGAGACAAAATTGACTATAAGCATAACTCATTTAATTACACTAAGTATAAAAATATATAACTCAAGACAATTTAAAAACATTACAGTTCATTGAATTTATACATGTGCAATAAACTTGAAGCCGGATCCTAGGATCCACGCCATGTTTTTGCCCTAACTCTCCAATGCTCTGAACCATGTGTGGGGGCGGAGATCAATCTAAACTCCAGACTCAAGGGTGGAGCAGATAGGCTGAGCCAGCACCAGACCCAGCAAGTACAAATTACGCATTGCCTCCACCCCCCAAAATAAGTGCAAATGGTCAGCACTAGAACGAAGAACTACAAATTAAGCATGGCCTCCACCCCTCCAAAATAAGTGCAGACCCTCAAAGGTACGTGCAAATGCTCAGCACCAGAGACAAAAAGTACAAATTAAGCATGGCCTCCACCCTCCAAACTTAGTGCAAATGCTCAGCACCAGAACCAACAAGTACAAATTAAGCATTGCCTCCACCCGCCAGAATAAGTGGAGACCCTCAAAAACAAGTGTAAATGCTCAGCAACAGAGCCAAGAAGTACAAATTAAACAATGCCTCCACCCGCCAGAATAAGTGCAAACGCTCAGCACCAGAACCAACAAGTACAAATTAAGCATTGCCTCCACCCTCCGGAATAAGTGCATACCCTCAAAAATACATGCAAATGCTCAGCACCAGAACCAACAAGTACAAATTAAGCAATGCATTCACCCACCAGAATAAGTGCAGACCGTCACAAAATAGGTGTAAATGCTTAGCAGCTGAACCAACAATTACAAAATAAGCAATGCATCCACCCTCCAAAATAAGTGCAAATGCTCAGCACCAGAACCAACAAGTACAAATTAAGCATTGCCTCCACCCTCTAGAATAAGCGCATACCCTAAAAAATACATGCGAATGCTCAGCACCAGAACCAATAAGTACAAATTAAGAATTGCCCCCACCCTCCAGAATAAGTGCAGCCCCTAACAAATAAGTGCAAATGCTCAGCACCAGAACCAACATGTACAAATTAAGCATTGCCTCCACCCTGCAGAATAAGTGAAGACCCTCAAAAATAAGTGCAAATGCTCAGCACCGGTACCAACAAGTACACATTAAGCAATGCCTCCACCCTCCAGAATAAGTCCAGACCCTCAAAAATAAGTGCAAATGCTCAGCACCGGTACCAACAAGTACAAATTAAGCAATGTCTCCACCCTCCAGAATAAGAGCAGACCCTCAAAAATACATGCAAATGCTCAGCACCAGAACCAACAAGTACAAATTAAGCGTGGCCTCCACCCTCCAGGATAAGTGCAGACCCTCAAAAATAAGTGCAAATGCTCAGCACCAGAACCAACAAGTACAAATTAAGCAATGCATCCACCCACCAGAGTAAGTGCAGACTGTCAAAAAATAGGTGTAACTGCTTAGCACCTGAACCAACAAGTACAAAATAAGCAATACCTCCACCCTCCAAAATAAGTGCAAATGCTCAGCACCAGAACCAACAAGTATAAATTACGCTTTGCCTCCACCCTCCAGAATAAGTGCATACCCTCAAAAATATATGCAAATGCTCAGCACCAGAACCAACAAGTTCAAATAAAGCATTGCCCCCACCCTCCAGAATAAGTGCAGCCCTTAAAAAATAAGTGCAAATGTTCAGCACCAGAACCAACAAGTACAAATTAAGCATTGCCTCCACCCTCCAGAATGAGTGCAGACCCTCAAAAATAAGTGCAAATGCTCAGCACCGGTACCAACAAGTACAAATTAAGCAATGCCTCCACCTGCCAGAATAAGTGCAGACCCTCAAAAAAATAGGTGTAAATGCTTAGCACCTGAACCAACAAGCACAAATTAAACATTGTACCCCCACATCTCGCCACAGGCCTCCTCCAACATACATTAATATCATTTCTAAAAGTATTTGTAAAGGTAGGCTTTACCTAGCCGCTCAACTGTCCGCATATAGTATTGTTCTTTGCAGCCTGCATCTTAACCCTCTGCGCTACTTTACAAGTCATCAACACACCCTCTAAACAAAACTTAGGCTTGAACATTAATTACAAGCTGTAGCTTAACATAATAAATGCATCCTAAAGACAATTTATAGTATGTGTTTTGACATTGTTAGCTTCATAAGCTATTGCTAAACACAGCGATCCCTGAGACCTGCGCCACCCTGTCCACATCACCACCAACCCTAAAGTAAACACTGCTTATAACCTTTTGAAAACACACAGGGGGTCATTACAACTTTGCCGGTAAAAGGCGCTTACCGCCGTGCAGAAGACCGCCAACACACCGCCGCGGAATTCCGCCACAGCTATTATGACACACATCTCAGAATCCGACGAAATTCAGACACCCACACAACACCGGCACACCAAAGGTCAGTGATAAACTGGCGGAAACAAATCCTCCACCTCCACGCCAACAGAAACACGCCCATGCTATTACGACCCACGAATCCACATGGCGGTCTTTCAACCGCGGTATTCCATTGACGGTACACACTGCCGTGCTCATAATACACACACTTCTACAAAACACCGCCACATTGGACATTTCGAAATACACACACCTTATACACGTACACACACCACTCCCACACACCCAATACAACATAAAACACACACCCACATCACCCACAAACCCCTACGAACAAAAAATCACGAACGAAGGCCAGAGAGAGAGCACAGAATAGACAACCCCAGCACACAGAGGCACACAACACCATCACCCACACAACATCCACACACAAAACACCACACACCACTACACTCACCACACTCATCACCACATACACCACCCAACACATCACACACACCACCCCATGTCACGCCAAAGACACCCCCTCTTCTCCGAGGAGGAGGTCAGGGTCATGGTGGAGGAAATAATCCGGGTAGAGCCACAGCTATTGGACTCACAGGTACAGCACACATCAATAGCCAGGAAGATGGAGTTATGGTGCAGAATAGTGGACAGGTTGAACGCCGTGGGACAGCACCCAAGAAATAGCGAGGACATCAGGAAGAGCTGGAATGACCTACGGGGGAAGGTGCATTCAACGGTCTCCAGGCACAACATAGCGGTGCAGCGGACTGGCAGCGGACCCCAACCTCCTACCCCACAACTAACAACATGGGAGGAGCAAGTCTTGACCATCATGCATCCTGATGGCCTCAGAGGAGTCGGTGGAGGATGGGACACTGGTAAGTCAAATTTTAACTATCATATCCCCCACCCTATCTGCATGCTATCACACACCCCCACCCTCAAACCCTGCCCTATCACTCAAAATCCTCACTAATGTACCCATAACACAAACCACCCATCCCAACACCAAGCCCTGCATGACACAACTAAGCATGGGCACCCCTCACTAAAGCATGCCCACTGCACATACCCAGAACACCCCCCAACCATCATCACACAAACCCACACACAGGAATGCTTGCACTGGGGTACACAAACACCCACCCATTGCACACCATTACACACACACATGCAATAATCATGCTCTTATTCCCCTGCAGGAACCCGAAGGACCGTCACCACACCAGAGGGTCCAGACAACACCACTCCACCCCCAGAAGAGGCCCACAGTGACGAGAGCAGCTCTGCCCTACTGGATCCTGATGACCAGCCCGGACCATCGTGGGCCTCTGGACAGTTGGTTCCCCTTGCACAGGCACAGCCCAACACTGACCTTCCACCCTCTGGTAACACCAGCACAGCACCCACCCAGCGGGCCCAAACCTCCCTACCCAGGACAGGTCAATCAGCCGTGTATCCACCACTACAGGGAACCCAGGATAACCCACCACCCCAACAACAACAGGGACCTGGGGGCAGTGGTAGTGGGCACACGGTCCAGGGGACGGAGGCACAGGAACACAGGGGAACTGGGAGGGCTGCTGTGCGACAGGGGGCAGACAGGCCAAGGGAACCCACTCTCCAAGAGGCCCTATCCTCCATCATGGGAGCATACCACCACTCCCAGGAGACGATGGCGACGGTCCTGGACAAGTTGCAGGAGACCCTGCGCCTGCAGGAGGAACAGTATTTGGGGTTCAGGGAGGAGCTCAGAACCATCAGCTCCGTGAGACTAATAGACTGGACTCTGCCATGGACATTCCTCCACCACCACCCATCCTCATTTAACAAACCCCTCACATTTCTGAGCACTTCAATAAACACCCTTGAAACACAAAGCAATCTGGAGTCAGTCTGTGATTTAGTAAATATGTACTATCAATGACAGTGCCATAATGGGTTTCCCATTGAAAGGCTAACATACCTATGTCACACATCACAAGTCCTTGAAGGATGCAAGCAGATGACACGTTGGTAACCACACCTGTGAAACCATAATGGAAGGGTACAACTCAGTTACCAAATAGTGATTGAATTCGAGAAACAGGATAGAGGTAGACGTGTGAAAGTTAATGTAATGTTAAACATGAAAATGTTCTCACCTGTGTGTCACTGGAAATATTGCTGTATGACTGACTCCCTGTTGTCTTTGTCTTCTTCCTCAGCTTCCTCCTTATCACTGTCCACAGGCTCCACAGACTCCACAGCTGCTACAACACCGTCATCTGGATCATCCTCCTGCAGAAAAGGCACCTGGCGTCGCAAAGCCAAATTATGGACCATGGAGCAGGCGATGATGATCTCGGACACCTTCTTCGGTGAGTAGAATATGGATCCATCTGTCATATGGAGGCACCTGAACCTGGCCTTCAGGAGGCCGAAGGTGCGTTAGATCACCCTCCTAGTCCGTCCATGGGCCTCATTGTACCGTTCCTCTGCCCTGGTCCTGGGATTCCTCACTGGGGTCAATAGCCAGGAAAGGTTGGGGTAACCAGAGTCCCCCAATAGCCATACACGGTGCCTCTGGAGTTGACCCATCATATCAGGGATGCTGCTATTCCGCAGGATGTAGGCGTCATGCACTGAGATAGGGAACATAGCATTTACCTGCGAGATGTACTGGTCTGCCAAACAGACCATCTGGACATTCATGGAATGATAACTCTTCCTGTTCCTGTACACCTGTTCACTCCTGTGGGGGGGACCAGAGCTACATGGGTCCCATCAATGGCACCTATGACGTTGGGGATATGTCCAAGGGCATAGAAGTCACCTTTGACTGTAGGCAAATCTTCCACCTCAGGGAAAATGATTTATCTCCTTATGTGTTTCAGCAGACACGTGGACAACGCTAAGGGTAGGTCGCTCCCCCTGCCGCTGCAGCTCCTCCAAGTTCCCGAGTTCCTGTGTTCCTGAGACCCACCTAACTGTAAGTACCCCCCTCCTCCCAGCCCCTCGCCCTGCCCCGCGCCACTCACCTTCTCTCCTGCTCCTGCTTCTTTTCCTCCTCTCTGTCTCTTCCTCCTCGCTCCCCCTCTGCAATCTTCTTCTGTGTTCTTCTGTTCTTCTCTTCTGTTCTTCTGTTCTTCCCTTCTGTTCTTCTGTGTTCTTCCGGTCTTCTGTGTTCTTCTTCTCTGTTCTTCTCGGTGCTTCTGTGTTCTTCTTCTCGGTTCTTCTGTGTTCTTCTGTGTTCTTCTGTGTTCTTCTCTGTTCTTCTCTGTTCTTCCGATCTTCTGTGCTTCTGTCTTCTGTTCTTCTGTTCTTCTGTCTTCTGCTCTTCCGGTCTTCTGTTCTTCTGTCTTCTGTTCTTCTGTCTTCTGTTCTCCTGTCTTCGGCTCTTCTACCTCCTCCGTCTTCTTCCCCCGAGCCTGCCCTCCTGCTCCTTCCTCATCCCCCTCCCTCACTCGCCTCCCCCTCTCTCACCCCTAGCTAACCCGTTCGCTATCTACCTCCCTCACTCCTCCTATCTTCCTATCTCTCTAGCTCCCTATCTCACTATCTAACTCCCCCACTCTCCACCTCCTCCTACCTACCTATCTGTCTATCTATCTATTTCCCTATCTATCGACTTCTCTATCTATTTTCTCTATCTATTTCTCTATCTCTCCCCCCCTCCCGCCACCCCCTCTACTACCTATCTCCCTATCCTCTCACTCTACCTCTCTCCCTCACCCACCTCTACAACCCCCCCTCCCCTATCTTCACAACCCTACTCCTATCTCTCTCCCTAATCTCCAAACCTCCTAACACTCACCCTCCTCCACCCTAAACCCCCTCCCCCAGCTCCTCTCACTCTACCTGTCCCCCCCCTCCCTCGCGCTTTCCCGCCGCGACCTCCTGCACGCCCCCGCCCACCAGCTCCCATTCGCCCCCAGCTGACCCCTCCCCCCCCTCCTACCTCTTATGGCGGCCGCTGCGCGAATGCGCAGCGGGCGCGCGCAGCGGGCACGCCGCTGGCGCGCCAGAGGCGCGCCAGAGGCAAGCCCGTCTGCGCCCGTCTGCGCCCGTCTGCGCCCGTCTGCGCCCGTCTGCGCCCGTCCGCGCCTGGCCCGCGCCCAGCGCCACGACCCCTGGTCCCCAGCTCCCGCAAGCCCCGCTGATCCGCTACGACCCCACCACCCTCCACGCCCTCAACCCAGGGCGCTCCAAAACCTGCTTCCTAGCTCACCCCAAACGCACCCATGGACCCTTCGCCTGCAACTCCTGCAAACGCATCTTCCACCACGCAACTACCACGACCACAAGCCCACGCGCCATCAACCACCTCAAGTGCATTCTGGTCAACGCTCGTTCCGTCCACAAGCACGCCGTTGAACTTTGGGACCTCCTGGACTCCACAGCCCCGGACGTCGCCTTCATCACGGAGACATGGATGAACGCCTCCTCTGCTCCAGACATCGCTACCCGCCATCCCCGAAGGCTACAAGATCTCCAGAAAAGACTGCACCAACCAAGTAGGAGGAGGTGTCGCCATCATCTTCAAAGACTCCATCAGCGTCACCACCTCCACCGAAGACCCCCCCCTCGCCGCTGAACACCTGCATTTTCAGATTCGCACCGACCCAAGGACCACCCTCAGAGGATCCCTCGTCTACCGTCCTCCCGGACCTCGCGCCTCTTTCAGCGACGCCATCGCCGACTTCATCTCCCCGCACGCCCTCGCCTCACCGGACTACATCCTCCTAGGCGACCTCAACTTCCATCTGGAACAAAACAACGACCCCAACACCACCACCCTGCTCGACAACCTCGCCAACCTCGGCCTCAAACAACTGGTGAACACCGCCACCCACATCGCCGGACACACGCTCGACCCTATCTTCTCCGCCAGCAAACACGTCTTCTTCAGCCACACCTCTGCCCTACACTGGACCGACCACAGCTGCGTCCACTTCACATTCCGACGCGAGACCTCCCACCTCCGCACTCAACCCATCCCTCGTCGACAGTGGAACAAGATCCCTGAAGAGCAACTCTTCTCCGCTCTCGCCGCCAACCAACCCACCCTCACCACCGACCCCAACGACGCAGCTCTCAACCTCACAAACTGGATCTCCAACTGCGCTGACAACCCTGCTCCCCTCAAACGCACGCATCGACAGACCAACACCAAAAAACCTCTCTGGTTCTCTGACACCCTCAAAGAATCAAAGAAAACTTGTCGTGCCCTTGAGAAGGCCTGGCGCAAGGACCACACCGCTGACAACATGACCGCCCTCAAGAACGCTACACGCGAACACCACCACCTGATCCGCACTGCCAAAAGAAACTTTTTCACCGACAGACTAGACAAAAACAACCACAACAGCAGAGAACTCTTCAGCATCGTCAATGAGTTCTCCAACCCCAGCGCCAGCGCCAACGCCGTCACGCCCTCACAGGATTTGTGCGAATCCCTCGCCACTTTCTTCCATCGCAAGATCAGCGACCTCCACGACAGCTTCGGACACCAGACCCAACCATACACCACTGAACCCGCTTCCCCGGACATCACCCTCAACAACTGGACCCACATCAACACGGAAGAAACCAAATCCATCATGAACTCTATCCACTCCGGCGCCCCTTCGGACCCCTGCCCGCACTTCATCTTTAACAAAGCCGACGACATCATCGCCCCGCACCTCCAGACCGTCATCAACTCTTCTTTTTCTTCTGCTACCTTCCCCGAATGCTGGAAGCACGCTGAAGTCAACGCCCTACTAAAGAAACCTACGGCTGACCCAAGCGACCTGAAAAACTTCCGCCCCATCTCTCTTCTACCTTTCCCAGCCAAGGTAATAGAAAAGACCGTCAACAAACAGCTGACCACCTTCCTGGAAGACAACAACCTGCTCGACCCTTCACAAACCGGATTCCGAACCAACCACAGCACGGAAACCGCCCTCATCTCAGTCACAGACGACATCAGAACCCTGATGGACAACGGTGAAACAGTCGCCCTCATTCTCCTCGACCTCTCGGCTGCCTTTGACACCGTCTGTCACCGCACCCTAATCACCCGCCTACGCTCCACCGGGATCCAAGGCCAGGCCCTGGACTGGATCGCCTCCTTCCTCGCTAACCGCTCCCAAAGAGTTTACCTCCCTCCGTTTCGCTCAGAACCCACCAAGATCATCTGCGGCGTACCTCAAGGCTCATCGCTCAGCCCAACACTCTTCAATGTCTACATGAGCCCCCTCGCCGACATCGTACGCAAGCACGACATCATCATCACCTCCTACGCCGACGACACCCAACTTGTACTCTCCCTCACCAAGGACCCCGCCAGCGCCAAGACCAACCTACAAGAGGGTATGAAGGACGTCGCAGATTGGATGAGGCTCAGCCGCCTAAAGCTGAACTCTGAAAAAACGGAAGTCCTCATCCTCGGCAACACCCCGTCCGCCTGGGACGACTCCTGGTGGCCCACGGCCCTCGGCACCGCACCGACCCCCGCAGACCACGCCCGCAACCTCGGCTTCATCTTGGACCCTCTTCTCACCATGACCAAGCAAGTCAACGCCGTGTCCTCCGCCTGCTTCCTCACTCTCCGCATGCTCCGCAAGATCTTCCGCTGGATCCCCGCCGATACCAGAAAAACCGTGACCCACGCCCTTGTCACGAGTCGCCTGGACTACGGCAACACCCTCTACGCCGGGACCACCGCCAAACTCCAAAACCGCCTGCAACGCATCCAAAACGCCTCGGCCCGCCTCATCCTCGACGTACCCCGCAACAGCCACATCTCCGCACACCTGAGACACCTGCATTGGCTCCCAGTCAGCAAAAGGATCACCTTCCGTCTTCTCACCCACGCACAC